>NC_068355.1:189442673-189750173 GCF_020536995.1 Dreissena polymorpha | reverse complement strand
CACTTCAAATTAATACTGAACTTTTGTTATGACATTAGGGTCAATCTCAACTATGCATGGCCCCAATCCCAACCCTGGGGCGCCCGCCCACATAGGCCACACCCACCAAAAAATTCCATTTACTATAATTTTTTCATTTCTACACGGATTCACTTCAAATTGATACTGAACTTCTCTTATGACATTAGGGTCAATCTCAACTATGCATGGCCCCATAACCAACCCTGGGGCCCCGCCTACATAGACCACACCCACCCAAAATTGCCTTAACTATAATTTCTTCATTTCTACACCGATTCACTTCAAATTGATATTGAACTTCTCTTATGACAATACAGTCAATCTCAACTATGCATGGCCCCATTGCCAACCCTGGGGCGCCCCGCCCACTTGGACCACACCCACCCAAAATTGCCTTTTACTATAATTTCTTCATTTCTACACCGATTCACTTCAAATTGATACTGAACCTCTCTTATGACAATACGGTCAATCTCAACTATGCATGGCTCCATTACCAACCCTGGGGCCCCGCCCACATAGACCACACCCGCCCAAAATTGCCTTTTACTATAATTTCTTCATTTCTACACCGATTCACTTCAAATTGATACTGAACTTCTCTTATGACATTACGGTCAATCTCAACTATGCATGGCACAATTACCAACCCTGGGGCGCCCTGCCCACATATGTCACACCCACCCAAAATTGCCTTTTACTATAACTTCTTCATTTCTACACCAATTCACTTCTAATTGATGATGAACTTCTCTTATGACAATACGGTCAATCTCAGCTATGCATGGCCCCATTACCAACCCTGGGGCACACCAAGGTCAAACATTCGGCGTGGGGATACGCGTCGGCCTCTGCCGTGCCATTTCTAGTTTTTGTTTGTTGTTGCCATAGCAACCATAATTTTTGACGTAGGAACAAAATGAAATGATGTGCATAATGTCCATATTGTCATCTATCCATGTTTCAATTTTCATGAAAAAATATGAAGAACTTTTCAAGTTATCGCAGGATCCAGAAAAGCGTGACAGACAGACTGACAGACTGACTGACAGACTGACTGACAGACAGAGCGCAAACCATAAGTCCGCTCCGGTGAAACCGGTAGGGGACAAAAAAATACATACCTACCCTACCTAATGTTTTTTCAGCCGTTACCCGAACTGTACAATTGATTTTGTTTGGCCTGTCTGATCTTCATATATTTAAATTTCAGATGGAGGACAAGATTTAAAAATACACAATAGCATGCATGTATCCCATTCATGCAATTCTCTCTTTTTCGTAGGCCTGATCATTTATCCCTTAAGCCACTTATTGCGAAAAAATCAGTGGCAGTCTTGCTTTGACCGCTGTACAGTACTGGACATGATTTCAATCAATATTATCCGGAGTGAATCCTTTTAAACACCACTATCACTGTTCTGGCTTAAATAGTAATGTCTTAGCTTTGTTTTACCTGTGGACCTACATTTTAGTTTAGTTTTAGTTGGTTGATTAGCGTGTTGTTTTGTTCAATTTTTTATTTGTGTTTGGTATATCCCATACACCATCAGTCACTAACTGTGTAATGATTATATCTCAACCGCCTAGTACTCGATTACTCTGGGTGTATGGAAATAACAAGGGGTATAATGGAAAATACAGCATGGGCACATGACCCCTCAAAGCCAATCGGATTAGGTCATTTTTGCAGGAGGTGAGATATAATGACATACGCAACAGATGCGCACAGCAACGTACAATCTTATATGCCCTGCTTCATTGGCAAATCTATAATGAGCCTGTTGTTGTTCAGCAACAACTTGACATGCTCAGTTTGACATGCTACGAAATTATCCTTGTATAATCTTCTTATTGAGTTTATTGGTCCTGGAAAAGTTTGGCATTTGGGGAGGAAGGGAAATTTGGTCAGACTTCCAGGACAAATTTTTTTACTATTTGCCATTGACAGGCTGTACAAGGCTACAAAGCATAAACAATCAATGCTTTAGATAGAGTAATCAAACTAGACCTGCATACCATGTTGTATTGGCAATTCAGAGCATGGTATCAATTAACTTTAAACCTATTAACGGCCTAGTTCTGGCTACCATAACTTTAAATGTCGCTTTTTATGATTTTTGACTGGCGCGACTTTATAGTTATGGACCAACCCCAATAGGAAAGTCAACCAGAAATTCCCAAAAAGTTGACAGTTAACAAAGACCGGTCCAAAACAGTTTTTAAACGCAGTTAGTGGCCCAAATCAACCACTTGATTGGAAAGATTGACATTTTTCACATTTAACCAATATATTCTTTCACAAAATACTATCTTAAACATTTAAAATTTATCTATTCTGCTCTTACATATCAAGAAAAACAGCGATGTGACAGACTTTCTTGAAATGCAATCTCCGAGATTTCACGGTCATATGACGTTATATCTATTTTTAGTAACAAACCATGTGCTCAAGTGTTTTCAAATTCAGAATGACATTTCACGGTACTTTAGATTATTCTGGCTTGTTTTGTAAACAAATTGTAGTGTAAATACAAATTCAAAGTAAATATTATTTAAAATTACCTGATTCACACTGAAATCAGTCTTATAATCCACCAGACGTAAGTTGTTTAGCAAAAATAATATATTTCAGAAAACGAAAGTAATGTTTACAATTTAAGCATAAAATGTCCACAGGTACTTGAAAAAAAAATTGTTGGTCCTTATATATATATAATAAGAGTAAAGGTATCCAACGATGATTTCACAGGTGTATTGAATAACACAATGCAACAGCATAAACGATCAAACAATGCACACATGTCATTGTGGTTGCCAGCAGGAAGCGTCCATCTATGATAAAAAACCTTTTATTTGATGAAAATCATCCAAAACAGCTAAAAGTTTCACAAATAGCACCCCAAAATGAAAGTGTGCAATTCCGGACATCCAGCTGTCAGTAATGAATGAAGGCGATTTTCGGTCGATTGTTCACACTTAAACAAGAACTTTGCTATAAACTCCACGTACGTTTGTCATTTACTCAGTTTGCCATCGAACTACGTTGTTCTTTGGTAACAGCACAACAAAAATACTCAGGAAAAGTAGTAAATACACCAAATATTATATTTTATGTTCAAACTGAATCTATTTTATTGATGGAACGCGGTAAATTTTTATCTTGTTATCGATTGGCTGAATAAGTCGTAAATTATTGAACAAGTTTACCAATTTTATTTTTAACCAATGGAAACGTCTTCTGTCCGAAACACCGACTTATGCCTCAAAATGATTGTCGTGAAAGTGAAAGTACACTTAATCTGTTGTTTCTTCTGAATTTCCGGCTTTTTACCGTTCAACTGGGACTTAAGAATGCCATAGCAGGCCTTGAAGAATCCACTCGACCGCTCGCATATGCGAGTGAAGTTGACGGTCGGGCGAGTAAAGTTTGTTAAATACTCGACCGACCGGGCGAGTGCTGTTTTTCAAGTTGAGAAATATAAATTCAGTTCCAGAATTCCTGCCACATAGAGACAAATTGCGAACAATTTTTAAACGAACAAAAAAAGAATTAGTACACAAAGAAACAGCACTTTTGTTTTGACAATGAAAAATGACGTCACGGGCACAGTAAAAATAATTCTCGTAATCGGCTTCACTGTTTTCGTAGGCGTCAGTGCTCTTAGCTAATGGATTAAAAGTGAAAAAAACAGTTAAATATATTGGTCATTCCGTGAAGAATAAAATTTCATTTTAATGTAAATATATAAAAAAAACAATACATAATTGGTTAATTATAATACTTAATTAAAATTTAATTAAAAATAAACAGAAAAATAATTATTAATAAACAGAATATTTCATAATCAGAAGCCTTAGCCAAAATCTACCATATTGTAACCATTTGTCAATCAAGCGTGTCTTTCAGTAAAAGTTCATCTGAGATATTAAAGCTCAGTATGGAAAAGGGTTCTATTTAAAAATATCTGCAAGGTGGTGGAGACAGGGAACAGAAAGAAAGGTCATCAAAACAAAAAGTGGAAAGTATTGAAAAAAGGAAACAGGTGCAGAAAACGTAAGGAAAGCAAATAAAATCCATCAGATAATGTAGTAAGTGTCACCATGTCACGTAG
The DNA here is from genome assembly GCF_020536995.1 of Dreissena polymorpha. NCBI lineage: Eukaryota > Metazoa > Mollusca > Bivalvia > Myida > Dreissenidae > Dreissena > Dreissena polymorpha. The sequence goes on along the minus strand of NC_068355.1, from coordinate 189,746,037 downwards.
GTTAAAGATTCTGGTTGATCATAACTATAAATATAGATATATATTTTTAATGCAGGATGAGTTAAGATTAAAGTGAAGGGTGAGTGGATTGTCAGACTGGCTCTGGAAAAATTCTTCAAGGCCTGGTTCGAAGGCAAACTTAGTAAATGAAAAACATTGGAGGACTTTATAGCAATGTTCTTATTTTATTGTGAAAAATCGACCGAAAATTGCCTTCATTCATTATTGACAGTTGGACGTCCGGAATTACACACAGTCCTTCCCAAAATTATAATTTATTGCCGGCCATGAGGTCCTATAATCATGCAGCCATTTCCGACCCAGACTGATTATTTCAGGCCCAAAAAGTAAAAAATGATGACGAAAGACAAAGATGATATTTTTACAATATTTTAATATTATCAGATTAATAAACAAATCATGCATTCAATCATTCAGAATTGCCAAGATTTCTTTAGCATTTGTCTCTTCATCCTGAATATCTGAATCCTCTACTGAAGACACCTCCTCCAGGGTTTTTTTTTAGAAAAAGGGGAAGACGCTGGACGCTGGGTAAAAGGGGAAAATCGAGCGCGAAAGAAACATATTTGGGGAAAAAAATAAAAACTGTTCATTTCAATGTCTATAACTCACCTACAGACTGCAGGGTTTTTTTTTTTAAAAAGAGGCATGTCTCTGACCTTTTTGTTCTTAAACACATGAACAAGTATGATATTAAAGTCAAAGTCCTAAATAAAGTTGCAGGGGTAGCTCTAATAATGGAAAATGTTTTCAACTGGGGCCGGGGAACGATGTCAATATTGTGATTTCAATTTCATGATGGATGGGTTTACGATCTAGATCTGCTACAGTATTGGAAGGGAAAGGTGCGGCAGCTGCCGATTGTCTACTTTCACTTTCACAATAATCCGACAGTATTAATCGATGTTGATTACATGTACCTCCGAATCCTGCTGGGTTTCAACGGTTTTTGATGATTCATTCTTAAAAAATGCGTCAACACAATTAATATTTTCCGAGTCCGAACGTTTTATTTTGGTTTGTGTATGAACGCCAATTGTGAGACTTTTTTCAGTTTTAACGTTTATATCTTGGCTTTCACATAACCCGGATGAAAATTCGACTGGTTACCGGTAATAAATTGACGAAACACCCTTCTCGCGCAAGACCGGAGTCCAGTAAAATAGTCACATGATTAATACGATAAGTTGCCCGGTTTCCATGACATAATTTAAGAAATATATATAGAATCACTGGGATTCCCAGATTTGAGTGTTCTTCGGGAGAGAGAGAGAGAGCGAGATCGTTGTACATGGTACAAATTGGATAAGTGTCGACTTCCCAAAAGAAAAAAAACATTTCTTTGAAGGTAAAATATTATATTTTGGTGAAAACTTATATTTTTGGAGGGGAAATGGGTTTTTTAGGGGAAAAATTCTGGTAGGGGAAGACGCCAAATATCGGTGTCACTTTCTTAGTATAAAAAAACCCTGTCCTCTGACTAATCTTCTTTCGTTAGATACCCATCAGGCATAGCCTTGGGTGGGCGCTAATAAGTAAATTGAGGAAGACCATCTCCCTATATCATGAGCATATACTACTTAATCTTTTTTGCTAAGCTGTTGTATGCTTGCATACCTTATAGTATTATACTAGTCTTAAAGTCAATCCCAATGCTTTTGAGGGAATTATTTGGATGTTGTTTTTTTTAATTATGGCAGAAAACTTTGTTGGTCCTGTATGTAGGTGTGAGTTTGTTACGTAAAAACCTCTTTAAATATTTAATTTTACATAAAACCATCGAATCTTAACAGCCATTTGTCTACAGCTGCTGAAGGGTCATAAGCTGTAACATCTGCAGTGCTGAGTTTGATCATCATGAGAGTTTGGTTTGGCTCCTTCACCAAATTTTAATTGAAATGTTTTAAGATATTAAAAAATAAAATGAAAACAAAATCACCACTTTTATACAGTCAAAACTGACCTAACGGCCACCTGAATTTACCGGTCACCTGCAGACAACGGTCAGTCTGGAATCCCCCCGACGAAAAACACTATATTACACCTGAATTTAACGGCCACCTGTCCATAACGGCCAACGGCCACTATATTTAACCCCGAAATTCATGTTTGAACTGAAATCAATGGTCACGCGTCAGTCGTCTCGAGTCGTGAAAATTAAAAACACTGCACATCATTAGTCCGTCTATTTTGCGGTTAAAGCGTTTGATAGCGGTAATTGCCTTTGATAATATAAAAGCGGCCCGCTGCGAGTAAACAAATAATACGGTGTTGAGAAGGTTTGTTTTCCGGAGATAATTGTGGGGGTTTCTTCAACAGAAAGTATGTCAGAGTTTTTGACACGTTTAAAGTAATAATCGCTAATTAAATGACCCCTAATTAGTACATTGACTTACAACATTGAGTATCGATTTTAAAATAACATTTTCGGATCACTCTTTAAAAGAGCTTTCTAGCGTCCACAACAATTTAAAAAGCAATCGGAATAATAAATTACGGAATAACAATAAGTGGTTAACGTAAGTTCCTCACATTAAAGGAGCGAGTCAAGTGTTTGAAACTGTTTGAATCTGGAAAAAGTGTGCGTGTAATAGCAAGTGAGCTCTGTGTTGGATGTACGCAAGTATAGAGTGTGCTCAAGCGTAAGCGAGAAATTATGGAGAAGTATGAAACGAATGCAAATGTGAGTTTGAAGCGTTGTATTTTGTATGAGGTTGTTGAATTAAAATGCTTTTTGTGTGATGTTTGCATACGAATAAATTTTAACAACCTTTTTGCGTCTTTTTCTTTGAATTAGAACGGTACAATATCACCGTACTATCGGTTTATGAAAGCGAATCCGCTTTTTAGACTTGTACGGACGTGACATCAATGGCACGTGAAAAGTTTTATTTACTGAATGATCGAGATGCATGAGGAAACAATTATACTAGCGTTGCTAAAGTAATTGCTTTAGTTTAATAACGATATGAAATTAAATCAATCTATAAGATATTATGATATAATGCTTAGTTAAAGGCAATGAGCATTTGTTTAACACTGTATGCAAACTACTGGGTTGGGTAACAACGTAGCAATACTACCAACTGACAAACCATCTGAAAATTGTGATTCGAATTCAACAGTCACCTGTGGACAACGGTCACTTTGGTCATTTCCCTCGAGTGACAGCTGAATTCAGATTTGACTGTATCTGGATACTGTGTAGATATTATCAGATCGCTTCAAACACCTGTGTAGGTGTTGACAGATTGCAGGAAAGATCACAATGACCTGTTTTAATTCCCTGCTTGCTAACGCATTAATCGGATATAACGGGAACCAAATGTAAATGGTATCGATTCTCTCCCTTTGCGAATCTACTCATATAGTGATGACCAGTGCTCCAGATAACATGCGTAAAGGCGTAAAAACGAATTAAATTTCTTAAATAACGATTTAGATTTAGAATCCTTGCGTAAAGTTACGCATTGAAAAAATAAAACACGAATTCAAAATTTTCGAACGTGCGAAAAAGTTCCAGTTGCAAATTATATACGGTTAACATTTCATCCCGGTTCTGAATTGTCTAGGCGCTCAATTAAAACTACAACTTTAAGTCAACGTCACTCAAGCGTTTGCTGTGAGGAAGAGCCACACCTAAGAACGGTCGAAAGGCCAAACGGTCTCGATTCTGTTCTCCCAGTATTGCAGACGTGTCATTGCTGTTTATTGTACCTTTTTAATTACACTTATCGTAATTTTTATACACAAGTAATATACTGTATACCTATTCAAAATGTAATTAAAATTAAATGTTAAATATAGTTTTTGATACGACTTTAACGGCGACCAAAAGGCCATTATGACCTAAGCCGAAGTGTCAGTGACCGTTTTACATAAAAAATCATAATGGCCGACCAAAGCGGTGTATCGAAGCGTGGAAGGCAAAACAAAGCCATTTCAGTGTCAAAAGTCCATGGTGCATGTTCTTTCAATTAGCAAGAAACGGAGAAGGAAAACCAGGCTTTTCCAAGAATATAAACCAAAATGTTGAATTGTTAGTGTGTCAAAAACAATGAATAAAAAAAAATTTGGTAATATATTGTTAAGAAATAATTTTATTAATAGGGGGTAAAATAAGAATTAATTTTTAAAATAGGGAGTAAATAAGAGTTGATCTTATTTTTATCTGGAGCTCTGGTGATGACGTAGTGTGTAATTTGCATTGACGACGCAGCAAAAATCTTCGGATACCAGGGTTTTTTATCTGATTTTGGGGAAAGGGCCTGGCCTTTTTTAGGGGAAAAAAATCGCGCAAAATGCCGGATTTTGGGAGAAAAAATCACACGAAACGCCGGATTTTGGGGAAAAAAAGGAAAGTCTTAAATAATCAATTCATTATATTTTGCTGTTTTTCAAAACAAAATCAAGGCGACAGATAATTTAATTATGCAATATGTTATATTTTCTACACTGGATCAGGTTAACTTATGTATTTAAAGTAAAAAAAAATATTTATTTATTTTTTTTTGGGGGGGGGGGAAAAGGAAGTCTGGGGGAAAATTTACCTGCTGAGGGGAAAAAAAATCTGAGGGGAAAGGGCCGATTTTCGGCGGATCCCAAAGAAGGAAAAAAAGCCCTGGATACCGTATATGCACGTACGTCATTCAAGAAATGCAACCAATGAAACAATGTTTTACATGATTTGAGTATTCATAAATAGCTCGGTGAATTCCCACTTTTACCTTGAAACTTTAATGGAAATAGCTTATGGAATACCAAATTTGGCCATAATTTTATTACCGGACACGAGGTCCGGCAATATTAGATTCATTTCTGGATTTTCCAAATTATTATCGGAAAAATCCGAGGACCGACGGTATTTCGGGAAGACTGTACACACATTGATTTTGGGGTCATATTTGTAAAACTTTTAGCTGTTTTGGACATACTTGGTGGATTTTCATCAAATAAAGTTTTTTTTATCATAGATGGACCCTTCCTGCTGGCAACCACAACGACATATGTGTGCATTGTTTGATCGTTTATGCTGTTGCATATTGTTATTTAATACACCTGTTGGATACCTTTACTCTTATTATACATTTAAGGAACAAATTTTTTTTTCAGGTACCTGTGTAAAATGTCAAGGTCGATCCAAAAGTATCCAAATGAAAACTAGTCACGTGACAAAGCGACAATGGCGTCAAAATTGTGAATTTCAGACTGATGATTTATTTTCATCTATTGTAAGATGCATTTGAAACATTTGAACCTTAAAATATTTCTCGATGCGGTAATTTATATTCATTCACCAATATATGTAGAAATGTATCAAAGAAAATGAGCTTTCTTTGATTTATAGCGTGACATAAATATGTTACGACTCTGGTTGACTTTCGATACGGGGTTGGCTTCAGCGTACAGGTATGTCAATACTATATTTATAAACTGTACGCTGAAGTTTCTTTAGCTATTAACGGCCATGCAAACGGGGTCGAACTTATCATGGGGTGAATCATATCAGTGTCTTGATGTGGTTCAATGTCATTATTTATAATTAAATATATGGTTAACAAACAGTATGAAATCATTATTAAAAAGGCCTACCACACTTTCATCGTTGTTGTTGCAGAATGGAGCTTTATGGTCTTTTATTGGAAATGCGCGAAATATTCCCGCGTTGTTATCTGCGTCGATAATTTATGAGTTCGTGAAAATAGCTTCTTTTAGATCTATTCGTTCCTCCGAATTTCGTACCAAAAATGTAAATAAATTCTGTTGCTATGCCGAATAATGATAAACAAAAGTATACATTTTCCTTGAAAATAATTTTACCAAATAATATCAGTTGCTCCATAATCACATAAATTTCACAACAAGAGGCACTTTTGCTGCCTTCGTCGCAAGGGATATGATTGAAGACCGCAGAGGGCCCATATCCGCGGAAAGGGTTTTAAGTGAACGGAAATGACAATATGTACTTTATTTTTAACCGTACGTTTATACAAGCGTATAAACAATAGTATAATACATATCTCTTTTTAATACGTTCGCACTGAAAATTTCCCCGATTGTCATGAAATATTCATGATTCGCGAATTATTTTCAGGTCCAACGATAGTTAGATACTAAAAATGCCAAACACAGTGAAAAGGGCCAAACAGTTTCGTAAAAAGAACGAATGATGTCCTTTGTCGTTGAGTAAAATAAGAGCCTTGTGTCATATCGTACACAGCTTTATCTAACCAGTATCGATAATCAGTGTAAATATATATATTACACATAGCTAAGTATATGTTTAGTCAATATACGTATAGATGTAGGTCTACGAAAGTCTACATTTGTATCATATGCAATCACGAGATTTCGTAATTTTTGTATAATGTTCCACTGATAAGACGGAAACGCAAACCACAACGGAAAGCGGGAAGTCTGTACACTCGCGAACGATATTAATAGAACGTGAAACATATTAACAGATCGTTAATCAAGTACTATTATTTGTAAGCGACGGAAAATAAAAAAGTTAAATCATATTTAATTCTGAAATGTTGTGTGCAATGCGTCCAACTAGACGTGCGAGCCGTTATACATGCCGCAACAACTGTTACACTGATCTGTGTTTAAACACTTACTGTTGTAGCAGTATATATTACTTATGAAAGCTTGTAGGCGTAGTAATTTGTACTTTTAATGCTTTCATCAAACGTTATTAATGATAATCAATAAAGCCAGTAAACAGCACTGTTACCTCCCCCGTACTACGAATGGGACTATAAATTAATTTTCTTTGAAATCTGTTTGGAAAACCATGCTTGGGAAATTTTTGTTCGATAAAAATGTCAATTCAAAAAGAATTTCATCAACTCGACAAATCATTTTCTGAACATTAATGATACATAAATGATTCATTTACACGTTTTATCTAAATTTATAGATTTCTGTAATCATATTAAAAACTTTCAACGAAAATAGATAAGGCATAAGCACGCCATCGGCGGGACAGTTTATTAATGGACCCCGATGGACGGAATGCAGTGAGATTGTCGTAGAGTCTCAAGCGATCCAGGAACCATTTCTGCGTCGTTCCGCGGAAACCCAGCGTCTGCGTCTCATCGGTGTATCGTTGCGTTCTTCCGAGTTGCTGTTGCAAAGACGCCACCAGTAAGATGAACTTCGGGTTTTACTTAGAGGTATTTCCCGCGACATGGGGCGCTATTGCTGTTCCACCAAGCAAGATGTCCGTTTAACGCTGGTTCGTATACGAGCTTCTCACGTTGGCGCCCCGGGTTCGATCCACGCCCAAGGCCTATTTCGTTTGGTGGTCACCATTGAATGTATTTTAGCAAACACTTAAATACTGAGTACCTGGAAATTGCAACTGTAGTTAAAAGTTAATTACGACTTTGTGATTCGAGTCAGTAAATTAATTATTAGCGCTCGGACATACTCCGGGTACACACATAATGCAGCCTCCGGCGCGGTAGGACCTCATAAACTTCGATATGCACATACACGCTCGGTGTTCCCATGGCGTCTTTATGCTTTCTGGACACGTTTCAACGGCGCTATATTGTCATTAAAAATCGTGAAGCGTAATATGCTCAGCAATTAATAACAATTTGTTTTGAGGCCGCAGTGGTTAACGGCCCAAGCTCTCTCAGTCGCCAAATTGATGTGAAATATATATTTTTTATTTTTGTTTAAAGTATATTATTGTACTCAGTGTGAAAAAGCGGATTATAATAACTCTCACCAAATACAATTGACATATGTATACTCTTTGTATACAAGATTAATCAATGTGTTTATTCGTAAGGCTTTAAGCTTCGGTCAGGTTTGTATCCATTTCAAGAAGGCAATGCGTTCGGTTATGATCAAACAATAGTAAAACATCAATTTTCATACAGCCCATTGGTTTGGACGTCCTTTTTATGCATTCGAATATGCGGCGTTAAAAATATACTTTAAACGGGTATTTTAAATAGTTTATGCCAACGTTCAATAAGCGCAATTATATGTTTATGTTGTATTTTTTAAAGTTGTTTTTAAATATTGTTTGACAAATAATTGCACTGAATGTTTGAACATGTTCTTAAATACATGTATATAAAACAATATCAGATGCCGAGCCATATGAAAACAGCATCATGCACTCCTGCTTTATGTAATTGAACGTGGATCAGATTCAAAAGCACACATATACAATGTAAGTAAGCACAAACCTGTAACGTTTGTATGTGATGAACAAAAATCCGTATAAAGAACCGCTAAGACATCGTAATTGTCACCGGAATGTGCAAAATGTACCCTAAATCTCTCGCTATACAGACAAGTAGAGTTACCGAGTGAGCCTAGCGGGCCGCGTACACAGCTACAGTTTGGTACAGGGACGAAAGCATATTTTCATTAAAACATTCACATAGTTTTCCATAACATTAAAGAAAATAATGGTTATTAAAAATTGTAAGACAATTTATTAAAACAAGTATAAGATGCCATTCAAACAATTCTTCTGATATTCGAAATAAAGATTTGTTATTACAGCATATCGATGTTTCTTATTTGTAAATTTACTATAACTTACGTTTCCTTATTAGAAAGGAATTTACATTAAAATTCCTCTATGGAAGTGCATTGGTCCTTGTTCTCAGGAGTGAGAATATGCCCCGTTATAGTTTGAGCCGCTCTACGGGATAACTTGGCTAAATACATGTGCGAAAGTGTGTAAGCCTAATTAGGGACGACATTTACCGTCTAAACTGGATTTTAAATTTGGACGACATCTCCTTAAACGAACAAAAAATTCATTAAAGATGACACTTTACGCATTAAGCCCAGTTTCCCCAGAACGCTTCTCATTTGTACACGTGTATGTTATTCAAATGATTTAACTTTTTTATGTACCGGCATCTAAGATTATTGTATTTAATATAAAATATTTTTTGAATAATGTTTTCAAGTTTCTTTTTTTTTCACGAACACTCATTCCATTAATGTCTTATTTTTAAATATTCATGATTGAGGTATTGCTTTGGAAGATCACGGACCTTATTGCTTAATTGGTCAGCACACTACTCGTGTTTCTGAACTATTATGACTTACTCAATAATAAGATGTCGTTTTATAGACTGCTCATAAGACGGATATCGATGAGGCGTAACCGTTTCCCTTATCGTCTGTGTTCTTTGGAAACTACATTAGCCATATTTGGTATTTTTTCGGAGAGCGAAACACGAGTTATTAAGGGAAATTGAGGCTGATCTACCGCTTATCATTATACACGCGATTTTATTTTTTAAATATATGCGTGTATGCCATTATCAATTGCCCACGTGCATGTTATTGATCCTTAAGTGATCTATTCCGTGCACAGTACAGAATAGAGCCTCGTTCTGGAAAACCTGGGCTTCATGCATGTGGGTAAATTATCGTCCCAGATTAGACTGTGAAATCCGCACCTTCTAGTCAGGGACGACACTTGGGCTGCATGCATGTGGGTAAATTATCGTCCCAGATTACACTGTGCAGTCAGCATATTCTAGTCAGGGACGACACTTTCCGCCTTCACAGGATTGTCTTTTAGAATCCACTTTCTGTAAACGCAAAATTCCATAAAAGCGGCGTCTCTGAAAAGCCTGTGCAGACTACACAGGCTAACCTACAACGACACTTTACGCATGCATTAAATCCATTCTTCCAAGAGCGTAGCGTAATGTTTTCACGAGGTTCTTGACTTTGACCAAGTGTTAACTAAATCATACGCAGTTTTGGATGTTACATCGTGTTCCAATTGTCGTGCAGGGATTTTCTCACATACCATAGCTATGCCTTATGATAAGATATTATCTAATATATTCTGGTCATATTCTTGCAAAATGTGTATCATGAAGCCGCCGTTCAAATAAAAATTAAAATACAATTCGCTTCAAAATTGACTAAGGTGGTTTCCGGAGAAAACAAACAGTAATATGTTTAGAGAAGTCTGCGCTATTAAACACGTGAAACGATGAAAGAAGATTGCTAAGAACTATATGGACATGCTTAGTACGTATTTATTTAAACATCGGTCTGTGACAACTGAGCTAAATGCTTGTTCGTGTGCACAGGCAAATCAGATACAACTCTTTAAGCATAAACTTTAAGTAGAGAATTCCTTTCAACGAAAATTACTATTTAAGCGGAAAGTGTCTTTCCTGAATAGCATGTGCACACTGAACAGGCATATATGAGACGGCACTTTATGCACATGCATTAAACCTAGTTGTCAAAGAAAAAGGCTTATTTGAGGTGTGTAGATTGAGACATAATACAAACAGAATTGTTGCAACATGAGTATTAATTACCGGTAATTAATTCAGGGGTATATATTTTAAGAAATAATCGACGTGTAAGCGTTGGTTAGTGTGGTTATTACCAACGGTTTGGAGTTCCGATGCGTAGTAATTAAACCAAGAGGGCGTAGCCCGAGTTGTTTGGAAACAAGCATCAGAACGACGAACCGTTGGTTATTACCGCAAAAACCAACGCTTACACGTCGATTATTTTGATTCTAACACAATTTCATTAATAAGTTATCCGCGATGTAAAGGTTATAAATGCGAATTATATTAATCGAACGTCCTCCACTTTTCCGCGAAAACGTGACGTCACCACAACGATGAAATCAAATGACGTCGTCTTCATTCATAAACAGTGCGCGGATAATCAAAGTGACGTCATACTAACAATCGTTGGTATGTCGGGGTAATAGCCCACGGTAAGCTCATTCTTATATGCATGCGTGTTCAACTGTGGTAGAATATGCATTTAATGTACCGGTATATAAATAAATAAATTATTACAGTCAGTTAACTTGTTCATTAATAACATCGACACTAACCAAACTCATAAGGTAAAGGGATTAGTATTCCTATGTTATGAATAATAAGCACTCCGCAATCGAAGTCGTTTGAAAAGAATATGTATACCCTGAATGTTAATCCTAATATACCCACAGAGATGAATTAATGTATGTTTTTGATCTCAGTGCATGTTTATCTTAGCTCGAAGAGAATACACGTTTATCTTTATTTAAATGAAGTCACATGCTGACCGTGTATAATTTGTCACACGGTTTCTTATTTACTCCGTATGTTTTGATATAAATCGATTGGTCATTGTAGGCTCAGGTATTACTTAAAAGTACCCCGGGTATAATCTTTAGTATACTACAAAGTACGGGGTACGGGAGTTGTACATTTGTATACTAAAATACCCTGGGGTATAGTCAAATAGCTTTAAGCGTATTTCCGTACCCAGGGTTCATTTAGTAAACTACTTTTAAGGAGTAGCTTAGTCGATAACGACCAATTGAGCTTTAATATTGGTTAGTGATTAATATACGTGTGCTGTCCTGTATCACATCGTGCGGGCCAGTAAAAGACGTATAACAAATTTATCTTACCAAGCACCATTCATTTTCAAGCAAACCGTAAAGACAGAGCAGATTATAATGTATCTAATGACGTCATTTTGACGTTTTCATTACTTCCAGGAGGTCATTTAATGATACTGACTGCATATAAAAAGCAACTTGCCTAATATAGATAAAAACATGTACATGTGACCTAGCTTTGCCAACGAAAACAACGAGTATACTGAAAGTTAGGATAATTGTCCATGTTAAATCATGTTGCTTTTGATATTCAATCAGAAACGTTAAATGACGCAACGGAAGTAAACACAATTACGTAATAAAATAGGGTATAGCTAACGTTTGTCATAATATTACGTCGATGGTTGGGAAAACATGGTACTCTATAACATCAATTAATGTTACGGCTAATTACTTGCCTCGCACGATGTATGCGCAGCCTTAAATGTATATTGAGCTAAGTAAAAAGTTGTTGTACTTACAATTCATCTGACAAAACCTGATACATGACTTGCATTGACTATAACAGTATATATGTGCAGAATAAGAAAGGTATAGAAAAAGAGAACACCCCTCTATATAAACCGTCGAATAATGAAAGAATGCATACTTGTTTCAAAATGCTGTTTTGAAACACGTAGTGTATATTGACAGGAGATGAATCAAGTATTTGACCCTTACTGTAGTAAATTCAATCTTATGCAAAAACTATTCATCCGATTTTATTGGTTTATACGTTATCTTGTTGCTTATTAAATACCTCTTTCAAAAAAGTGTAACTTTTAGTATATTCCCGTTGTTATTAATGGATTTATAGCGAGTTAAACACAAGAAATACACATTTTATGTTTTACCACCGCGCGTTTTAACGTGTTGTGGCTATCGATCTTTTACGATTAGCGTACAGCGAAGCGCCGAGGTTATACATTTTGATGTACCCACTCACGTCTTTTGTTAAATTATAGTTTCATTTCTCGGCCGATTTTGACAAATTATATATCATTAGAAAGCTTACGTTACGTAGTAAACAGATATATCAATATATATTAAGTTTTTCTTCTGATTTCGACAGCCCGGCGAGTTATAACTTTAACTTTTGCAAATAACATACCGTTTTGGAGTTTTAGAATCTAGATTTACGGTTGACATGTTCGTACTTAATACCAATTTGTAGCGTTTATATTTGGAGTTCAATTTTAAAAATTACATCTTGCTTAGGAGAATAGAATTCTGTATACGATAGAAAAAAAAATTGTTTAAAAACGAAAGTAATTAAGGAATGAAGGCGGGAAAATGTAGCGCGCGTTCCTAACGCACTGAACTGATGCTACCGTCTTGGCGATTATGCTTTTGTTTAGAAACCGGCCATTGAATTTCTTTTGCCATCTTATTATATTTTTTATGGAATATATTGTAGTATTTTGTTCACGAAACATATCAAAAAAGCTTATTATAAATGAATCTTAATAAATTAACGATTTCAGCTCTTGTTTATAACACAGAAAGGGTGTAAAATTTATGATGAAACAGCGTATATAGCGGACCCTCTCGATATTATTCGGCTTTGCATGCATACTTGAAATAAAATGGGTGTCAAAAACATTCATCGTTTGCTGTTTATTATCAACAAGGTAATTATGTATAATTATTTGAAATGTTATTTACCTTAAATTATCAATTTATTAAAGATTCTTGAAAATCACGGTCCGTGTTACGCGGGTCATTTCGTATTTTGACATCAGGGCATCATGTCCAACTATTGAAAATCAGATTTTTTTTCACCGGGACGATGACGGCTTCGATTTAGACAGGCAGACAGATAGTTTATTCAGACTTAAACAATAGTACATCGTCTTCAACTCAAATATATAAATTATTTTTAGACGAATTGTTAGGTGATTACACATATAGCAGTGATGATTCTGAGAATGTTGCCATGTTTCTTATCCGTGTAATCTAGAGTCCATGGTTTGAGCATTTTTATCGCGGTGTTCAAAAAAAGATATCTCAATAATCTTGTTTATTGATAGATCTGTGGTTTTATTGCCCCTGTGTTCAGCACAAACCAATTATCTCGTTATGATCAGATACTGTGCCGACCAATACTAAATAACACTATGGTGTCATACGCCACAGCAGGGACCTATACTTGTATATTGGTCCCTAACCACAGGTGGCAATGTCTGGTCAGATTACACTTTTTATGATACCTCCATGTCTTCTCGTGATATTAGTGGTCATTTCTTGGAGTAATGTAACGCCAAATACTCAATTTTGCGTTTATAAGATATGTAGCGTATTGAAAACATTTATAGTCATATGCCCATGCAGATTGCCATAAACTAAATACTGCATAGATGTCAGCCAGCTAAATCACAATAATTATAAGTGCTTAATACCTATACATGTACATTTTAAACATTTAAAAAATATATTACTTAACATTTAACGTATTTAGCGGGTACCGGTAAAAAAACTCCGTCATTTCGTAGTCATATAAAGAGTGTATGGTAGTGTACGGAACAACATAATTAAAAACAGCATTCTCATTTGACCACAACGGGGTTAAATAATCTTTCCGAAAAATACAAATAATACAGAATTTTAATTTTGAATTCTATATATTTATAACTCTGTTAACTTATAAAGATATTTCAATATACATGCATAGACAGTTGACCGTGATTTTCAAGAATCTTTAAATAATTTTAATTAATTGATAATTTATGGATAATAACCTTTCATATAATTTTACATAATTACCTTTTTGATAATAAACAACAAACGATGAATGTTTTGACACCCATTATATTTGAAGTATGCAAAGCCGAAAAATATCAAGAGGGTCCGCTAAACATTTGTATACGCTGTTTCATCATAAAATTAACACCCTTTCTGTGTTATAATCGAGAGCTGAAATCGTAAATTTATTAAGCTTCATTAATACTTAGCTTTATGGATATGTCTCTAGAACAAAATATTTCAATATATTTCATAAAAAATATAATAATCATGGCAAAGGAAATTCAATGGCCGGTATCTAAACAAAAGCATAATCGCCAAGACCGTAGCATCAGTTCAGTGCGTTAGGAACGCGCGCTACATTTTCCCGCCTTCATTCCTTAATTACTTTCGTTTTTAAACAATTTTTTTTCCTATCGTATACAGAATTCTATTCTCCTAAGCAAGATGTTATTTTTAAAACTTAACTCCAAATATAAACGCTACAAATCGGTATAAAGTACGAACATGTCAACCGTAAATCTAGATTCTAAAACTCCAAAACGGTATGTTATTTGCAAAAGTTAAAGTTATAACTCGCCGGGCTGCCGAAATCAGAAGAAAAAACTTAATATATATTGATATATCTGAAAACTACGTTACGTAAGCTTTCTAATGATATATAATTTGTCAAAATCGGCCTAGAAATGAAACTATAATTTAACAAAATACGTGAGTGGGTACATCAAATTTATAACCTCGGCGCTTCGATAAAAGATCGATAGTTACGACACGGTCACGTGACTTAGACACAACAAGATATTTGGCGTAACGGTCCCGTTTCTTATCCGTGTAATCTAGAATCCGTGTTTGAAAGAAGTAATTGCAAACATTTTTACTTGTTGTTTACTGCATTAGTTTCAATGTAATCGTGCATTCTTCTCGTTAGTGTCTTTTAGTTTTAAGATTCAACAACTGCGGCGTGTTGTCCGTAACATAATATTCAACTCTCTTCTATCTGAAAGCCCCAATCCCACTTATGAACCTGGTTCTGGGACAACTGAGCTTAGGCCATGTGCGTTAAGTGTCGTCTTGGATTAGAGTGTGCAGTCCGCAGAGGCTAATCAGGGACGACAGTGTTTCCGCTTTTATGGAATAGTTTGTTTAAATGAAGTACATGTATCTTTAACGAAAACCCATTTTGGGCGGACATTTTTCTAGAACGCGGCTCCTTGGTATACGTGTATGTTATTCAAATACTTTTTTCATATACCGGCATCTAAGATTACTTTATTAAACCTTAATATAGTGTTCATGATGTTTTTAAAGTTTTTTTTTTCAGGAACACCTATCTTCAAATGTTAATTTTTAATATTCAATATTAAGGTAATGGTTTGCAAGATCATTGAACTTATTGCTTATGTTGGTCAGCACACAACTCATAATTCTGAACGAATAGGAGTTACGCAAGAAAGATTGCTCGCTCATAAGACTTATATTGAAGTGGCGTAACATTTTCCCTTATCGTCTGTGTTCTTCGAAAACTGCGTAAGCCATATTGGTTTTATTTTCGAAGACGGAAATATTTAAGATCATTAAACACTTCCCAATAGATTATGCTAAATAAAAACTCCCCACAACAAAAAGTGCTATACGAAGGTTTATGAAAAGGGCTTAGTAACTGCTATGAGCTTTATATCTCGTACGAACAGCTTATGTACACCATGAATGTAAATAATATACCCACAGATATGAATTAATGTTTCTTTTATTTTCGTTGGCATTTTTATCGTATCGTGAAAACAGAATACACGTTTTCATTGGTTAAATGAGGTCACATGCGGTCTGTGAGTTCAGGACCGTTTGTCATATCCGGGAGATAGTGCCGTCAGATGCGAGACAGGACGCGATATCCGTTCGGAGTGCATACGAAAGGACGACGGAACCATCTTGCTCGTCCGGGTACCCCAAAAGCGCCACCGGTAACAGAAGCACCACACTTCCGTGTGCATTTGTCATACATAATCACCTTCTAAAAGTAATGGTCTTGACTGACAACGCATGTACATGTACCAACAGTTTTACAAGTACTAAATATAAGACTTAATACTTGGTTTTCCTCTTAATTGGCTTTAATCACAGATCGTTCAGACGGCAAAAAAAACACAATGTAGATTTAATTGAGAAAGCAGACATTATATTTAAACAAACAGATTAAGCTCTTAAACAAACAAAAATAGCACTTTTTATGATTATCAATCAATCAAGATAAATCTTTGAATTGTTTGTAGTTTTGCTGACAGCTTGGGAAAAGGCATTTATTACATTTATAACGATACCGGAACATTATCCAGTGGTAACCATGACGATTTGTTCATTCACACGACGCGGGTCCGAAATCAGGTGAAAGGAATATTTATATACTGCAATACATTGTAGTTATATGACGGAATTCCAAAAAATATAGCATTGTTTCTAAATAAAGTGAAATTTTGTTGTTTTGTTTTGTAAATAAAAACGAACATCTGTTAACTTGTCAATTGAAAAATAAACTGAATACAGATGCGAATTCTATTCAAGTACGAAGATATTCAAACCTTTAACTTGTCATTTTGGATTTTAATTTTAAAGAAAAATATAACGATAAACATTGAGTGAATTTTTGTAGGAGCGGAGCAGTTATGAACCTCGTTCTGGGAAAACGGGGTTTAATGCATTTGTGTAAAGTGTCGTCACAGGTTAGCCTGAACAGGCTTATATGGGACGACGCTTTACGCACAAGCATTAATGCTTAAAGAAAATTGCAGTTTTAGAATAGTAAGTATTCGCTACTTAGTGAAATATTTTTTCTCTCGCTAATTTGCATTCGGTCTAAAAAAAGATCGAAATCCACGGGGTTATATATCGTCATGAAAACTGAGGTAAAGAACTAAAACAACTTTTGTCGACTTGTGAATATTCATGAGACACAAGTGCATATAACAGTAAAAAGTAGTTTGTACCTAGAGATAGTTAAGTGCCTCCTCGTTTAGAAAGCAGAAAAGTAGCGAAAAAATAAGACCCTACAATATAACAAAGCCGCTTTTAGTTATCTGGGGGGGGGTCGGGTGGACTGAATAGATCCTGGAGGTGGTAAGAAAATAATGTTCTAAGGGTATCAATACGATAGACCAGCATATTTATCAAAATCCTCTCAAGGGTGACATATCATGTCTACCAAATGCCCCCTAAAAGGGGCGGGGCGTATATAGACGTCATAATGCTTGGTAACGAGCTATTTGTTGATTGATAACGCATATCTTCCGTTGTTCATATGCAATAAAGAGTTGCAAGCGTTTTTTTCTTAGATAAATCAATCTCTGACACATATATTGATATGGCAAAGCCGTCACTATTGACCTACTAAACACAAATCAACACATAAATACCGACCACCATATGCAATATGAAAGCTCTGTAATAAATGATTCTCATGATTTTAAACAGAATAAAAGTGTGACCGCGGACTGATATACTAACAGAATTTGTTTGTATCCCAGTTGAGTGTGCATTTTTAGGCGTTCAAGATATAAAATAACATGACTTCTATGGAAAGAAATAATTGACAACCTATCGTTAAATTGCACTGTGAGAACAAATATACCGAACTAGAATAGTATCATGAGATAAGGAAAATTGTGTAATTATCTAACCACACGTGTGAGCTGTTCATATCTGATTAAACGAGTGCTTGATAAATATTTTATTTATTCAGTAAATAGACACAGTGACACTACTCTTAAATTATATAATCCAATAAATATGTGAACACATCGCGATATATACCATAATAAATCGTATAAACTTTATAAACAGTGCATGCAATAAAAAAATACAGTTAACTAAATAATAGATTTACGACGGATACAAGATAAACATGTGGTGCACGTTGAGCATTATTTAGTTTTTAATTTAACTACGTCTAATTATATAAAATTGTCTGTTTTGAAATCGTATGTTTGCAATTAACGTCTTTTTATAGATATTCCTTGTACTTTATATCTGGAGCGCTCATGTCGTGTGGTTGACCAGGCGATTTATAAGTAGAGTGACACACCACATCTTTATCTCCAAGCTTGTTTTCACAAATTCTAGCCTTCGTTGGACATTTTACAGTATCGGAGTAGGGTCTCTGATATTATTATATGTATGTTCGTCCTCATTTAAACTTATATGCATATCATCCGACTGAGAATTGTTCAGAAAAAAACATCCCCGACATGAGTCATAACTTGATCTTATTTTCATGATGATCCTTTAAAACCAACAAAAACAATTAACATCAACGCCGTATATCTTTGAAAAAGATATTTCTTGTTTAAAATAATGAAGTTATATAGAAGTCGGAAAACGAATTTGATTTTTTTAAAATTGTGATAGCAACACAGAGTCAAGGTACAATAATATGACAACTTCAGGGATAGATATATACCTTAGCAACATTGGAACAACAAACTTGGTTTATCAAGTACACAAATATACAAACACATGATTATATCCCTCTACAAATAAACCACTGATTATAGTAGTGGTTGACCCTAAACCATGATTCATATAATGTGATTTGGCTCAACAAAACACTATGGTAATTGAATGAACTACTATAGAAAATATTCAATTTAATTACAAAGACAGTTAAACATGTTTAAATAATTTTATCAAATATTCGGTTACACTTAACAGAAATACTTCAACATGTACTAGTAAAATACTCTTAACAATAAGGTCACAATTTAGAAAATATCAACGAAGGTCAAACTGGTGTGTAAAAAATCATGTAGTCAATTAAGAAATCCCTGATAAGTATGTGGTACACAAGCAATCAAAAAATGCCTTGGGGCTTTTTCGATAAAGTTCATTTTATGCAATAGAGCCTTTCCACTGCAAAAGGTCACTTTTGAGTAAGACGAACAAATGAAGACATGATTTTAAAATGGCATTTACTTTTACTTAACATACACACAAATTAATCAAAAAGGTTTATTTTGTTTTCTATGTTACACTCAATATGATATGATTGAAATATGACATGTAGTTTAAATATTAAAACCTATTTGAATTAATTAACAACAGAACAAAAACAGCCATTCAAACAACTTGAATAAAAAAAAGCACATTTTGTGGAAAGTCTGACATTTGTTGCAGTTTTAAATCGAGAGATTTATTGAAACTAGCTTTTGTGATTGCACTCTTGGTTAATGTGGAGAGGTCAACCTGAAGAATACTGTAACTCAACTGGTAAACTATCACAATTAAATATCAGCCATATATCAAGCATAGAATAATTAGCAAGTATTATATCATAGTTATAGTATAAAATATATCTCAAAGTGACATTTTTTTCAGAACATGTGATAATAAAAGTAAGAATTACAAAAAAATCAACACTGTATTGTCATTAAATTCAATATTTTTTAAAAATAAATTTGATTACATATAAATTCTGTTACAACACATAAACAAGTGTTTGTGGTGCAATGAGAATTCAATTGTATCTAAAGTAATAATAAAACATTTATTAACAATTGCAGTAATTGAAAATTTAAACCACATCACATTGCTCTCCCTTGTATGTAATTGATATCAAATTTTCCAGTTTTAATATTTTTAATTAAATATTTTTTCAAGCATTTGCTTAAATTATTATTGGACAGATAAAAAGTATGGTATACAAGTGTTTTTATTTGTCATTTAGGTTCTTTCTATTGCCTTGCATCTAAAAGATGTACATCAAAATTATAACATAAAACAGTTAATTGATCAAATTGATTTTTTTTACAATTGACACCAGCAAATGATTTGTTTTGCTTAATATCCACAATGGCACAATGTAAATATATATTGACTTGGTCAAATTATTCACTCATTTACTCACTTGAAAATTTAATTTTTTATACGAGTATGCACAGTTTATACAAAGCATCATGAAGTATTATGTCCCAATACAAAGATCAAAACTAACAATGAACATTAAACACTAACAAGTTATGTCATCTTGATGCATGCTTACTAAAAGAAAAATTACAATCTTAAGTTTAAAAAATTAAAAGCATTCCACTTAATTATAGATATTTTCTAATCATTAAACAAACCATTACAATTCAAATTAAGATAATCTTCCAAATTTCATTTAATTCAAATAATCTTCCATCAAATGATGATAATTTAGGTTTTGCGTCTATTATCAGCTTTTTGAAAATGCATACAGCTTTTATACAATTATTAAAAATTGTAACTAATTAATAAAGTACCGGTTTTCAATACAAAAATTGACAATTTACGGAAGATAAAATAATTTTGTCCTTAATTTATTAATATTTTTCTTTTATAATTTTCTGACACTACTCAAGATTCTTGTTTAAAAAGTGACTATAATGCGCAAACTGATTGTATTGTATACAGACACAATGACAGGCAAATCAAAATAGAAGCGTCCATGAATCTTTCTTAACCATTTCTTTTAACTGGCACGTCTTACTATATTACTGGAAAAAACAATACTGTAGTTTGTCTTATTTCATGAAAAAAGCCGATAAATGTTTGAAAATTTATTCAAGTTAACAATATTAGTTAAACAACTTTGCTTAAGTTTTAAATCAATGTAATAAAAAATATGTTTATGTTCTATGTTTTACCAACATCTTGATCAAACTTTCGAATACAGACAAAGTAGCAACACAGGCTTGCACTCTTTTGAACTTAAAATAATACTTTACATAATCACTTTAAACAAGTAATCTTCACTTGATTATAATTAACTATATATATCACAAAAACATATAACAGCAAATCACTTAAAGCGTCATAAATCCCACAAGACATGAACTATAGTTTTCTCTTTACACACAGCTTGGCTGGTCACATGACACAACATAGCTGGCCACATTAGTTTATTGCTGGTCACAGGCTTGTACTTCTTTGTCATTCTGCGATGTTAGTCTGCACCATGCCACTGGGTTTCGACCTATCCCAAAATTCTAAGGTGAGAGCTTCCATTTAAGTGTTCAGAATGGACAGCAAGGCTTTAAAACAGCCAATGCAGGCACTTAGGGACTAGCATGTGTTTATTTATGTCTATCACTAAGCATCCTAGGTTTGAATAACTGCTGCAACAGACTGTCTTTCTGATTGGACGGTTTGGATATTTTTCAATTGGCGTCTGAAAGAAAGGAAGACACGTTATTGCAAATTTCAGTTTATCTTTTTGTTTTGTTACCAATAAAAGCAGGAGATTATGAAAAGTTCTGCCATAGCGTGGTATCCCTTGTTATAAGGCTATAACTGGTAATAAATAACAAGAGCACCGCATAAAGGGTGCCACGCTCGGCTGCGGGTACAGTTTTGAATAAATGAAAGCTTGCCTGATTATATTTTTTAGGTCACAGTGACCTTGACCTTTGACGTAGTGACCCAAAAATGGGTGTGGCATGTATAACTCATCAAGGTGCATCTACATATGAAGTTTCAAAGTTGTAGATTGAAGACTTTGATTTTAGAGCCAATGTTCAAAGATTGACAAAATGTCAAGGTTTTAGCACGACCCGAACGGCAGACGACAACGAGCTGGCTATGACAATACCTCGGATTCTCCGAAAACAGCCGAGCTAATAATACATAGTTTAGGAGAATAATAAGATTAAATTATAGATATTTAAATGTTTGTGTCTTTGTTTACCTCTTTATTCTAAATACCTTAAAGTCAAACCATCAATTTGGCAATTTTGGATGGAATATCGGAAAAAGATAATTTTTGCTGTAAGAAACAATATTACATATTATCAAAAGAATTTCTGAGAAAACTCTTACGTCCTAAATGAAGTAGGAACAAGGTTTTAAACCATGGTCAAGAATGACCCAACATTCCACTTTTGTCTTGAAACTCCATTAACCTCAAAAGAAACAAAACACAAAGATCAAAGAGCGCAAGTTCAACAGCTGGTTTATATGTTTGGAGAGTTTTATCAACTGCAGAATTAGTATCCTTTTTGAAGTTAAGCTCGAGACAAAAATTAAGACAACAAGAATGACATATGGCGAAACAAAGGGAAATCTATATGACTCCACCCTCCTCTGTATGTTGGGCCATAACAATAGCCTGCGTTTGTCTTGCAAACTCACCCAAGGTTCAAGCTCCACAACGTTCATAGACTGTGGGTCCTGCACCATGGAGATACTGGATTCCTGTGAGAATGACCTTTGCTGGCTCGAGTTCTGCGATAGTAACTGCTTCCAAACCAAACTCAATGCCATGCAATCCATGTTTACTGGAAAAAAGTCAGTTGAGAAAAGGAACAAATAGTTTAAGAGAAAATACAATCATTTTTTGGACAAATGTACAGGGCCGATGTTATGGTTCCACCCAGTAAACAGACTCGAGTGTCTCAGAGATTCATAGGCTTTCACATACATGTAAGCGAGCTTAAATAAACAGATATCATCAAAACCAATCTTCTAGCAATTAAATTTGGAGTTGGAAAATTACTAGAAATTGTGTAGTCATTCCATGCAACCAAGCTTAAATAAACAATATTTGATGATTTTGGTGTTAGAAAAAAACAAGTTCACGAGTTTCTAAAACTATGATTGACTCCAAGTATTTAATCAATCATCAAAAGCAACAAACTTTCTTTTTATTTGAATACGCAAGCAAAGCTTAAACTTCTTAAACATGTGTATTGTGACATCATTAAAGTGTGTGTTCAAATGTCAAACATTTTTTTTCTCCATAAGTATGATTGGAATAAAGCGTCATCCAGCTTCATAATTTGTGCATCTTCATCACTAATTGAGTTTTGTTGATATTTTATGATGGCGCATGTGTAGATATTCTACACACATTTTCATTTGTCAAGGAAAGTAACTGACACTGTTTGGCTGACGATGTTGAACGAAAACCATTGCTTTTATTAATATATTTTTACTGCATTAAACATGCAAAGTCTCATATCTTTCACAGATATTGAGGTTTCTCTCAACAAAAACATTCTTCATTCAACTGAAAACTTTGTTAATAAGGTTTGAACTAAAAACACATATATACCAATTTTAAGTAAAGCTGTTAAAAATTTCTTAGTATTTCTTTGTCTCCTCCCTTTTCACTTCCTCATTGTAGTCATAGATGCAATGTTCAGATGTTACCTCGTTTACTATTAATGACAGAATAATATTTAAAGGTATATGTTCATTAATATTTTCGTGTTCCATAGGCAATTCAGTTACAGTAAACATATAAACAATTTTTAAAAGGACATGTAAATTTTTTTCCTGATGTGATGTTGTGCAGTCATTTTGTAAGATTCAAAAGATGAAACTGTAATTAAAAAGGAACTTGTTCATAATTGTTTAAATCAATTCTTTGAATATGTTATTGAAACGCAAAACATTCAGTGTATGGAATAATAAAGACAAGAGCTGTCTCCATAGGATGACATATGCCCAGATAAACGCTTTGATAGAAGTTATGAGCATTTTTTCGAAACCTAAACGCATTTTTTGAAACCTAAATATGGATCCTAAGTACAAGGTCAACGTCAAAGGGGTAAACATGTGTGTGCCTATGGAAAGGCCTTGTTCATATACACATGCATACCAAATATGAATGTTACATCACAAGCAATATAGAAGTTATGAGCATTTTTCGAAACCTAAACGAAAATTGTGACGGACAGACAGACGGATGGACAGTGTGATCACTATATGCACTCCTTCGGGGGCATAGAAAAGTATTAAACAAGAGCACTGCATAACAGGTGCCAACGCTTGGCTGTGGGTGCAGTTTTGAATAAATGAAAGCTTGTCAGAATTAGTTTTTTTTAGAGGTCACATTAACTTTGACCTGGTGACCTCAAAATAAAGCCTGTAGAACTCATCAAAGAGCATCTACATATGAAGTTTCAAAGTTGTAGGTGGAAGCACTTTGATTTTAGAGCAAAATGTCAAGGTTTTAGCACGATGCCGGCGAACGGAAGACAATAAGCTGGCTATGACAATACCGCGGGTTTTCTCCGAAAACAGCCGAGCTAAAAAAGAACAAAAAAGAAAATCACAAAACTTGCCTTCAAAGCTATTCAAAACTGGGATCTTAGAGATAAACAATCCCATGCATTAACGTA
Organism: Dreissena polymorpha; assembly: GCF_020536995.1. Taxonomy (NCBI): domain Eukaryota; kingdom Metazoa; phylum Mollusca; class Bivalvia; order Myida; family Dreissenidae; genus Dreissena; species Dreissena polymorpha. Next base: position 189,721,743 of record NC_068355.1, on the reverse strand, counting down.
TCGGCTATTCAAACCTGTACAGTAGTTAACACATTGTTAACGTTAAACGTTAATTTAACAATTGTTAAAGTTTGGCCTTTTCTTTATTGTCATAACATTTCTTTCTCCTATGGAGGCTAGCATATAACTGCAAATGCAAGTAAGGTAATCTAAAATAAACATGTGTTTGGTGGTAAGGTAGAATGGACATGGTGCCTGCCTTGCAAGCAAGGTGTCCCTAGTTTGATCCCATGCTTTCAACATTTTATTTATAAATTTACTTTGGGCAACCTAAGCTAGATTTGCATACAAGCTACCAACACAAAATTTAAGCGCAACATCTCCTTCCAAACTGAGGAAGCTTAGCGCAAATTTTTTCTAGTTTCAGTAACAGTGACCTTGAAATTGACCCGACTAGCCCCAAATACAATATCACGCTAGGTCTCCATGCACGACTGCTCAGTCCTGCCTGTAATATCCCAATCTAGTAACCAGGATTTTTCAACTTCATTGAAAACATGCTTAACAAGACAACTGCCAAGCAATATATGTCCCCTACCAGCTCCACCATCGTCAGAATACTTTTTTTGTGTTGTTGCCATAGCAACCAGAATTTTTGACGTAGGAACAAAATGACGTACATAGAGTCCATATTGCCATCTATCCGTGTTTCAAGTTTCATAAAAATATTAAGAACTTTAAACGTTATCGCAGGATCCAGAAAAGTGTGACAGACTCACGGACTGATGGACACACAGAGCGCTATCCATAAGTCCCTTCCGGTGAAACCGGTATGAGACAATAAATGGGGTTAAACTACACTAAATATTGACTTTTCAACAACTTACTTCTTTCATAAAGATCTTCTGAATTTCTAAAGTGACATCTAAATGGTCCATGGACGTAAGATCTTGTTGCTTCTGCTGTTGCTGATGAAGCTAAGCCATCATCTGTTACTGCTATTGTTGGTGCTGTGGCCATTGCTGCTGTGTCTGTCTATTATGCTGTTGCTATTTTCTTAACTGTTGTTGTTGCTGCAATGCGCAATCTTGCAAAAACAGCATTTAAAAAAATAAATAACTTTATCTCTATATCTCACAACAACAAAATTAGTGGTTAAACAAATGCATAACATAATGCGCCTTCCATTTTATATCCAGGTGTACATGATATTATACACATTGTTCCTATACATTTTCACAGAGCTTTTATGATTGAATGTTTTCACCATTAACATACAAACAACTCGGATTTGTTGTTTGTTGAATTATGGGGACACAAAATACAATGGAATAACTAATTTTGTTTTTCATTACATTATATGCATATTGCAATACCATACAATATAGATGTACTACAATATATTGGTATAATATTGAGTTATATAATTCTTTATTTGCATTTGTCGCTGTTTTAAACAGTATTTCAGTCATATAAATGCCATCAGTTAACATACTCACCCCCTTTTTTTTTTGGGGGGGGGGTATTCTGGTTATATTCTGGTTGACCTTAATAACTGATAACTGCCTTTCGCAAATCAGAGGTACGAGATGAATGACCTTGGCAATAATTTCATGACTAATCACAGCCGATGTTATATGGCTTGGCTTAAGGTCAAACCTGTCATTTTCAGTTGTTTAGTCCAGCACTTTACAAACTGAATTAGCTAGCCCGGTTATGTCCATCATTGCATAATGCAATCATAAAAGTTGTGCTACATTTATGCATTTTGCGATACAATATGATTTGCCATAAGTGAGGATAAAAGCATAAAGCAACACAATATAACTAAAGCTAAGCATAACATAAGTATAAAAAGCATAAATACGCATTTGATTTAACAAAAACACCATTAAACATTTTGATTTCAAAATTCTTGAATAAAAATACGCACAAAAAGTAATCCAACTTTGATAATTTTGTCACTTTACAAAAAGTACATGTAAAATACATCAATATTTGATAGTCGTCATCCAACACTTGTCCAACATGTCAGGTTTTGAAGTGGCCAGTCAATGGCTTTTTAAAGAATATAATATTTCGATGAACTTGTGATCTACATCATTTTGACCTTTACTAAACCAATGTTTAGAAAAACTGTCAAAGTAATTTCGAATGAAGGAAACAGACCTTTGTGACTATCAAATAATTGTTTAATCATACAAAAGTGTACTTTAATAATATGTTTCTCATTATATTGTAATAATTTCTAATAAAAATAAAGTATTGCAATAACGAATTCCCAAAACCATAAACGATATTCTACAGAGGACAAAGGTTTGTTCTTGATAATGTATAAAACAATATTCACGTTTTCAATAAGGGATTAAATTCAAAATAGAAAGTGCCTTAGTGACTCCATTTTTTCCCTATGTGTCTTGATGAGTAAGTAATCAGGTACTTGGACACTACAACATGTTAATGACTAAGACCTTCAAACATTGGTGTAAAATGTGCAATTGTAAAAACATGAATTGATGATTTTTTTTTTAAAAACAGAAATTTAAATCAGGGAGTAAAATATGAATTGCCATTAAAATTATCTGATATAATGCCTTTTTTCCAATATATTTACGTAAGTGAAATATGAAAATATGAAACTTTAGGTTGATAATTAGCTGTGGAGGCCAAAACTTGTGCAAGTGAATTTATATCTGAGATCAATATCTATTTAGATCTATATCTCTGTTACTGCAATGGATTATAATAATGTTAATTTGATATTAAAGGGATCTTTTCACGCTTTGGTAAATTGACAAAATTGAAAAAAGTTGTTTCAGATTCGTAAGTTTTCGTTTTAGTTATGATATTTGTGAGGAAACAGTAATACTGAACATTAACCATGCTCTAATATAGCCATTATATGCATCTTTTGACGATTTTAAAACCTAAAAATTATAAAGCGTTGCAACGCGAAACGATTGAATAATTTGGACAGTTCTGTTTTTGTCGTTAAATTTTGTGAAACTACGAAGATTGCTTATATAAGGTATAAAATACGTCAAGAATGTGTACTCGGCGGAATAGCTCAGTAGGCTAAAGCGTTTTTACTTCAGGACTCTGGCTGGACTCCAGGGGTCACTGGTTCGAAACCTGCTCCAGGCAATGTTCTTTTCCTTTTTTTAATTTTTTTCTTGATTTTTTACTGGAGCTTTTATGATCCAATGTTTACATTTATCAATATAAAGCATTTAATGAATAAGTTAAAAAAATGCCAAAATCTGTGAAAAGGCCCCTTTAAGCTGCAATGGCTTACATTTTTGCAAGATTTGTTTTATGGGCGTTTATGTTTGTGTCTAGAGAAATAAATATAAATTAAATCAAATGTATAAAAAAGGTTTAGTATAAAAAAAGTTTATCTACTATTTGTATTGTGATATTTTAACAATGTGATGTAACAACAAGTTATTCAGGTCAACATCGTGTTTAATGGACCAAGGCAAACAATTAATTTAATAATCATTGTGTTATTTAAATATTGAAGACAAAAAGTTTGCACCAAGATCTTAATTTAAACGGACCATGTGCCATCTTACCTGTCTAACATTCCCATCTTGCCCAGACCACCAAAGCCCATAAGGCCTTGAACCTGACCCTGACGCAAAAGCAAGTACTGGGCAAGTTGTAGGACTTCATCGTCATAGAAACGGCTCTGTACAGAGAACAGACCTGCTGTTGCGCCAGCAGTGGAATGGATCCAGATGAGATATTGTGCTGCGACATAAGTAGTGGATTGGCTGAGCAACACGGCAAGCCGACTGGCTCTGAGAGGCAACCTAGACAGAAGAGTGCAGGGAGCTTTTTAGTTCCAATGTGTACATGTATTAATTTAAAGCATTTATTGACAAACTTCAATACATGCCAAAATCTGTGAAAAGGTCCCTTTAATGATTTTTTTCTGATTAAATTAAAGTTTTAAAGAATTCATATTTTTGTTGTTGCACTACTAATTTATTAGTTTTCAAGCATAATCATTAGTGTTTTCGATGCATTATGCAATACAATATATATATGATATATACTGCTTTATAAAATTTGCAATTATATGTTTTGTATATATTGTTTTCTTAGTAACTTTATCAATATATCGTTGTTTCTTAAATGAATGAAGAGAGGGATTACATTAGGCAGATACAACATTCAAAACAAGATGAGTTTGTGAAACACAATGTCCCCCTATATGACGTTTGACCTTGAAGGATGACCTTGACCTTGACATTTCACCACTCAAAATGTGCAGCTCCATGAGATACACATGCATGCAAAATATCAAGTTGCTATCTTCAATATTGCAAAAGTATTCATAAAATGAGCGATTTTGGCCAAATATATTTGACCTCTGACCTTGAAGGATGACCTTGACCTTTCACCTCTCAAAATGTGCAGCTCCATGAGATACACATGCATGCCAAATATCAAGTTGCTATATTCAATATAGCAAAAGTTATTGCAAAATGTTAAAGTTGGCGCAAACAGACCAACCAACCAACAGACCAACCAACCAACAGACAGGGCAAAAACAATATGTCCCCCACTACTATAGTGGGGGACATAATTACAAGTAACGTTCTAAACTCCACTACACAATATTAAAACAAACCATACTGAGCAGACGTTGAAACGGCTAATTCCATCCCTGCTGCTGATTTATCTGTTGCTGAGTGATCAAGGTTTGGTTGCATGGATACTGCTGGTAGCTAAATATGAAGCGCTGGTTTGGGGCATCATGCTGTGAAAGAAAATAATCTACGTTTACATGGCTTCTTATGTATCACGTACGGTCAAAGAGTGTAGCGTAAACCAAATATATACTAGTATTCACTACTCTGTATCACATCGTTCAGATTCAGTATGAAGCCCTGAAACAAATTTATGTTACCCCGTACATGTTTCATTTAACAGTATCAAACTTATAGCAAGGCAAAATTAGCTACACTGCATGACGTCATCATGTTTATTTCCATGACGCCATTTAGTTTAAACCTATTTACTTTAGCTCGATTGCATCGAAAGCCTTAGGCTTATATTAACGCTCTCGAGTCCGTTTCCTGGGCCTAGAACCAGGACTTGGTGTCTTTTGGGGAGATCTAAAGAACACTTCCACAGTAGGGATCGAGCCCGTGACCTCCCAGTTGCTAGGTGGACACCATATCTATTACACCACGGCGACCTTATAACGCCATTTAACATCTCTAGAAGATGTAAAACTTGAGTATTAGTACTATTAATTTAAAAAATGTTGTCATTAGCTACCGGTACTTTACAATAATCACATGCAAAGACAAAAAGCATCATATTAATTACCGTATTTTTCGGGTTATATGTCGCACCGGAATGTAAGACGCATCCCCGTTTTTTTTACATTATTTTATTTTTGTCCATACATAAGACGCTCCGGCGTAAACGACGCACATAAATCATCATTAAATATTCCCAAAAATGCAGTCACACGTTTATCCATTTAATATTTAATCCTCTTTCGTGTTTTATTTCAGATAGAAATTCATCTTAAAAACGATGCTGGCATTTGTTCTCTCACATGCTCATTGTATTGATATATTTTTTTCCATTAAATTTATTTGAACGTATTTATTTAAACAAAAACGTCATTCAGAACAATGTATTACCGGTAATATTTGACCCTATCCGCAAGCCGTTGCATTCGCACATTTGTATCGTTTTGTCAAAACATCGCAGTGTAAACACTGCTGATCATGTTTTCACAAATACCAAAATTCAATCAAGTCTTGACCAGATTTTCCTGTAAATCAGTACACAGAACATTTTCTGTTTCAATAATAAACTTCCTAAATGAGCGTAACGTCAAAGATACAGATGTTTCTGAATTTTGTTTGTCTAAATTTAAGGGCACAAAACTAATAGAATATTACAACATATGAAAACAATGCCTTGAACTTTTACATGGTATAAACAACGTATAAATAAATATTCATGTTAAAAGGCGGAAAACTACGCGGCACAAAGTACACATGTACAATGTGGCAGGCATACATACCGACCGACAGATTGATTCAAATATACCCTTGCAAACCAACCCACGCAAACTTACTTTGAGGAGTATATTGGTTTCAGAATATTAGTTATGCAGTTTCAAACTGCCACTCTTTGATATGATACAGGGTATGTTACTTTATATTGGGCACAAAGCATAGCTTGGCCAATCAAAACCTTTATCTGTGAGAAAACCATCTACACTTTATGGTGATGAGACAAACTATTATAAATTTAAAAAAAATCCCCTGACCTACCAACCAACTGACAGAGTGACTCCAATATACCAAGGGTTGTCATTAGTAATTGGTTGCAAATCGAATTCTTTGTTTCAAATCATTATGGAACCTGACCTTACTTTCTTTATCTCTCATACCAATCACTATTACTAGTATTACTATGAACAGCAATGGGTTGTTTCGCATACAAGCCTGCTAGACCCTAACCAAATTGCTAAGTTTTATATGATAATCGCTTGTTTCAAACGCTAATGACAATCTTGGATTGTGAGGGGTTAATAATTGTAAATTGACGTTCCCACCTGATATGCCATGTTGACCTACTGCTATTGGGAAGAGCCCAACAAGAGCTGTTGTCCAGGGGCATCATGACAACACCTTGGGGCTAACGAGGCTTGTGCTAGGGGGCGGCCGGTGGACATCTTCGCGAGATTGGAACCAGGTTGATATTGGGCCTAGGTTCCTATTCCTCTTAAAAATCATGTTCTACGCACTGGCACTGTTCATTAGCTCTGCGAGGTATTCCTGGAATGGAACCATGTTGATTGCCGCGTTGTCAAATAATTGAAGAGCTACAAAGGAATACATTTGAGCATAGAGGTGAGATTTAAGACCAACCTCATAGGAAGAGTGCTTTAAATACTTTACCCAACTTAACATATTGAAAAAACTGAAATTTGCAAAAATGTAAATGTTCATAAATAGTTTTATCTTTGCATTACAAATTAAATACTTGCACATATTTGAAAAAGGTAAAGTTTAATTTGAGGGTGGTACACAACATTTAAATTAAAATCAGAGGTAGATTTTCCCGTCCGTTTATCAAGTATATATGGTATAACATCATTATAAAGCATGTGAAAAGTTGTAATTAACCAGTCAATAAACAAATAATTCACCAAAGGTGTGTGTATCAATATAAGTATTAACAATTACTACACATTTCATTTAATCCAATTTATTAAGCACGATTCTAAAACAACCTAAGGTTTATGGAGACACTTTTGAGCCTGTTTTCTGGCTAGAAGGATTACTTTATGTCTTTGGAGGACTCCTTATAAGAATGCTCCAAGAGTGAGGATCCAAGCCTGACCTCCCAGTCGCTAGGAAGACAACATGTCTACTATGTCACTACAATATTACATTTGAAAGCCTTGTACAGGGATAGGCTATTGATGCTGAAGCAGCTATTTGTTCTTATTGGGTCTTATCCTGTGGCTTTCTTTCTTCCTTGATCATGATCAAATTTTGGGCACTCTTGTTGTAAGCAAGACAACTAGACCTTTAAACATTGAAGGAAAAAGTTTAGTATTTTTGTTAGTCACATTCATTGCTTTACAAGTATTTAAAAAAACTGTTTAATAATATATTCATTAAAAATGCAACAATGTTAAATATCAAAAAACAAAGTACATGTTTATGACATGATATTTTGTGGGTTTGTTGAATCAGAAATATTTGGTACATCCTAAATTACTGGATTAAATAATAATTAATATAGGTTTTAGACATAATGTTTGTTGATAATTTTATTTCATTTTTGAGCAGATCTACAAATATCCACAAATATTACAGATCAAGAATCAATAATGGCTGTACAGTATCAATTTAAATACTCCCAGGGGGGTGATCGTATCCAGAACCTAATTGCTTAGTATACACCACATTAAATACATAACTGCCGCCAATTATGCATTAGAAAAGACTCACCTGTTGAGATAAAGGGCCACATCGGATTTGGGGAACATGGTCCTCTAAGCTTGAACTGGCAACGGTATGACCCCTGGAAACAAAACAAGACATCTATTTCAAAACGTGTATTCCAAAACATGATACCAGTATATATCACCTTAACAAGAGCCTTCTCAAAGACAGCAAAAGCTTCACTACATGTATTCTCCAGCTTTGATAGAATAATGTATGTTTTCTGTCAGTCAACTTATATAAAATTACAACAAGGGCTGTTTGTAAAACATGCATGCCCCCATATGGGATGTCAGTTGTAGTGGCAGCCATTGTGTGAATACATTTTTTGTCACTGTGATCTTGACCTTTGACCTAGTGACCTGAAAATCAATAGGGGTCATTTGCCAGCCATGATCAATGTACCTATGAAGTTTCATGATCCTAGGCCTAATAATTCTTAAGTTATCATCAGGAAACCATTTTACTGTTTTGAGTCACTGTGACCTTGACCTTTGACCTAGTGACCTGAAAATTTATAGGGGTCATCTGCCAGTCATGATCAATATACCTATGAAGTTTCATGATCCTAGGCGTAAGAAGTCTTGAGTTATCATCCGGAAACCATTTTACTATTTCGAGTCACTGTCACCTTAACCTTTGACCTAGTGACCTGAAAATCAATAGGGGTCATCTGCCAGTCATGAGCAATTGTAACGGTCAGTGTTACAGAAGCTGTGATAACCCAGCGCAATAACCCCTCCAGAACCAGATACAAATAAACGTGAACAATAAATCAATTTATTTACAACATTAAAATAAACTATTTACAGTATGATATGACTATGAAAAGAAATAAACAACAAAGTATGAACGTTAATGGCCAGTTAACGTAGTCACACTGTAGATGGTAGATGTAGTGGTGGAGCACTATTGAGTGTCACAACCTGAACCTATGTCCAGCCGTCAAATAAGTTTTATAAAAATGACATTGAATAAAAAAATGTGGCTGTTTGTTCCTTCTATTCAAGGGATATTTTTGTCATATATAAGGGAAAAACAAAACAAACGTTTGGCTTAAAGGCTTATTTTCAGCCAAAAAACCAGACACAACCTAATAATGATTTATGTCAACTGTTACCTATGGTATTTACCCAGTTTGACCAATTTCAAACAAACAATTCCCAATGGATGCCTTTCCCCAAAAGGTCAGAAGAATTATTGAAAAACTGACGTTTATGCAGCCCGAAGAGGTTAATCACTGAAAACACTTCCCTCTTTTATGGATTTTTTTGCATAAGTGATGTTTCTTCTCAACAAAAAAGAAATTTAAGCATATCTGGGAAGAAACTTAACGAACATGCATTAAACACCATTTTCCAAGACCATGAATCAATAATACCCAATAAGCGAGTATTTGTTTGAGAAAGTTGGGATTGTCATTAACATTCACTTAGACGATGTTTGTCTTGTTGGCTAATAATGTTTACTAAAACGGCAATGGAAAGTAAACTAAAACTAGAGTTATATTAGTGACAAGTGAATATGCCTTACAGGTCATGTTGCTGTACTGTTGCTGTTGGGAAAGAGATGTTCAGAGAGCAATGAGACCACAGTTGCATCATGAACCTGCCCCCCACGGCTACGGCTGCTTTTTGGGCAAAGATTGGTACTAGTTTGACATTTGGCCTGGAATCCCAAACGGTCATGTTTAACGCAGTCAAACTGTTTATTAGTTTGGTGAGGTTTTCAAGGAAGGGTGCCTTGTTCATTGACATGTTGTCCAATGAAATTGTCACCAATGACATACAATTAGACAAAGGAACAAAACACAACAAAGCACTACAAAGTTTATCCATGTGAGCAGTACACTCAAATGCATATGCACAGTCGAGAAAATTACGCCTACTTGCAGAAATTCTGATTGCTTTTAAGCATAGAAAAGACCCAACTTTTCAGACAGTTTATACACCAATGAAATGAAGGACCACCAAAATAAAACTCTTTAAAGGCTGTGTTACATTTAAATGCAAAGGCAGACATGGTAAATTTGCCAATTATATCTTTATTTAAGGGCAATATTTGTGAGCTGCTACAGACAATCTGGCTGGTGACTATAAAACTTGTCATGATATGAGCCGTGTTATGGGAAAACTGGGCTTAATGCATGTGCTTAAAGTGTCATCCCAGATTAGCCTGTGGTGTCCACAAAAACATTTATATAAGGTCATCACAAAAGATAATGTTTGTTGGCAAAATATTAGCCTCATTCTGGGAAAAATGGGCTTAATGCATCTACATAAAGTGTCATCCCAGATTAGCCTGTGCAGTCAACACAGGCTAATCAGGGATGACATATTCTGCGTTTTTTGTATTTTTAGTTTAAAGGAAGGTTTTTCTTAGCAAATATCCAGTCTATGCAGAAGTGTCATCCCTGATTAGCCTGTGTGTCATGGACACATATCCATACATACCACCCATACACAGGAAGTGACCTCATGCGTTCAGGCCTGGCTTAAGTGAGAGAGTCTGTTGTTCACCTGGGCACCAATCTGTGATTGTACGGGGTCCTGTATGAAACAGCTAAAAGGTACAGGAATTTTATAATTTTTTAATTGACCTCTACACACATAAAAATGCATTTTAGTCATAGTAGTGTGGTCATTAAATTAACCTTTTCCTGGCCTTACTGAGTACATATACTTATGCCAGTAACAGACAATTGCCGTACTAGAATCAGAGAGAGAATGACCATAGAAATTATTTCATGACCATTAAATTATTAAATTAACAAGTTATGTGGCTGACTCAATCCAAAAGCACAATATGGCTTTTTTTTCCAAAATACTTAGAACAACATTTTCTAATCCTTATAAATATTACTGGAAAATGCTTAATCAGCTCAAAAAGTGTAATTGCTGTCTAGTCAAACAATAATTTGTAACCATTGTTACATAGAATATCCCCCAATGCCACAAGTCTATGTAGCAGAGGTTATAGAATTTCTAAGTTTTGTAATTTTTAGAGTATTATGATACAAAATGTACATGCACAACCTCGTATGAGATTAAACAATACCTGAAAGTTTGAATGCTTAACGTTGAATTTTAAGTGAACGCCCACAGACATATGAAAAGACAGACGTCTGTCCAAGACAGACAGACGTCTGTCCAAGGTGATTCCTATATACCCCAATTAGCCGGGGGAAATAATTAATACATATCTTCACTTCATATTCTCAATCCAGGGGCATATTTGTAAACTGAAAACCTGGACAGGTGATTAATTTCAATTTATGTAAAAATATATTAAATTTTGTTACCAAATAATAAATGAAATGCAGATTATTATTTTTTAAATGTTGACTGCATTTCAATAATTGTTTAATTTAAATAAAACATCAGTATTTTGTATAATTTATGCAAGGGGTTAATATACAAGTGAAAACAAACAAAAAAGTATGAAAATATGCCCTTACCCCCTATGGTTAAAACTGATATCAAATCAACTCTAATATGCATTTTATTAACTCAGTTTGAACAGTCAAAAACCGCAAAATTCCTGATTGGTAAGAAGAACTTTTCTCCAAAAAGGTCAGTAAAGCTGATGTAATGTGAACTAAATGTGCAACTCTAAACTCTTTAAAAACTGGGCTAAATGCATAAGTGTAAAGAGTTGTTCCAGATTTGCATGTACAGTCTGCACAAGCTAATCAGCCACGAAACTTTCAGCTTTTATGGAATTCTTTGTTTTAAGGTACATTCGGAAAGTGTGGTCACAAATTAGCTTGGGCAGACTTAACACGCTTTCGTGGGTAAAACAGTTTAGGCACATGCATTAAGCCCTGTTTTCACAGAGTGCAGCTGAAATACTTCCTGTTTTTGTTGCTGCTGCGACAGGGCCATAGACAGAGATTGTGTGAGTCTTGACGCCAAAGTCACCGCCCTGAACAGGGAATGTAGGCCAACACTGCTCCTCAGGCACAATATTAGAGAGCAACATATGGAGGTCAGTCACGTTAACAGACGAGTCACTCAGCGTCTGCTCTATCTGTGGATCAGATTGTTTCACCTCGAGCGACTCATCGGGACAGGAGTGGAACTCACCAAGGCTCAGCTATTGGAAGTGCTGATGTAGCCGCCTTGCGAGAAGATGTTCATAAGTGACGTGCTGAATTTCTTAAGCGAGTTTTAGTATATGTGCGAAATGATTCAACGATGTTCGTCTTGTTGGCTTATAATTTTATCTGAAAAGGAAATGGAACGTTAACCATAAAAAGTGTTTTTAGTGACAAATGAATAAGCCTTGAATATGAATACTGCTACACCTTTCTTAACATCTAAAATGTGTTTTTACCGCAAGTTATCACTCACAATAGCATTGTAATAATGAATAACATGCACACACTTATTAAATTGAAATGTTTGGGGCTTAAAACAGCAAGGAATACATGGAAAAGTACAGTATGTAGCAAGGTTTCATAATTATATATATATATTTTTTGAAACCGGCATAACTTCAGAAATTTAAATGTGAGACTATGCCACTTTAAATGTCACTGTGGCACAATACAACTGTTTCTTAACAAATACTTACAAATTTATAATTAGTGCTATAAATATTAATTCCACTTATGACAATGTTAAACTTAAACGTGTTGGAACCTATTAAATATAAATAATTTTTTTCAAGCAAATCTTTAATTGGGAACTTAAGACAGTAATTATGGGACAAATATGGAATAGACTTTTTGATATTAGGAATGGTGCTGAATTTTTGCCCCAACTTTTACAAAGTAAATAACACTGTAAGGTCTCACCTGAAGCTTAAGAAGCAGAGATGACCTTCAAGCCTCGCTGATAACGCTAAATGCTGAGTTTTCGTTCTAACTAACGTTGGGTTGAGAGTCGAAGAGCAAACTGGATGACACATCAAAACTGCTGTCATTTTTCAACGCCTTCTTTATCGTCGAATCAATGTGAGGCTGTTTGGTCTTGAAGTGGTTAGTAACACACTCTGATGGGTTCATCTTTAGCACCTTGTTGCAGATGGAATTCCCACCTGAGGCATGCCCAAGGGATGTACCATGCTTGACTCTTCACAACGAAGTTGGTACTGCCTTTCTTTGTAAGCAACTGCGTCAAAAATAAATGCATTCTCTTTGGACAGTTTGGACACCTGAGAGGACAAACCTGGACTGTCCCTTAAGTTTAGACCATCCAGGAGTATCCCCGGTGGAAAGCTTACACTTCTGACTTAAACTCTTCAAACATTCCCGTGATTTTTTTCTGTTCCTTCCTGCAGGTCTGTTTGTCCCAAAAAGAATGGAATGAGTTATCCAGCTTTGTATTTTTTCGTAATATTCAATTTAATGTCAAACAGCGAGAGCTGACTGTTAGTGTTACCATAACTGCTGCAATAACTTCTTATGTCTGTAACACTTCTACCACCTCCGGCACTTGAGTCTATCAAACCAATCAGGGCTCAAGTGCAGACTCAACACGGACATTGCGCTTGTTGAGAAGAATGTGCAAACACTCTATGTGCTCAGAAATTGCTATGGGATGGAATTGTTAAACAATGCTGACTCTTTGATGCCGGAGGTCAAATGGGAGGAGCTAGGGGTCAGGGGAGGGGTCGTGCTGGACTGGGGCTCCAGCGGGCCCGACTTGTGTCGTTGCCGTACCAACTCTATATCAAGGCTGGTGCTCTTCTGAAAACATGGGTAATATGAACTAGTAAAACAGGTTTATATTACAATCTATAACAAAATATGCCTCTTGATAGGATGTGAAGGATTTCAGCGGCAAAACTTCAGACTCATGAGTTTTGAATCTGGAATTTCACTGGATCCTTGTCCGAAATAGCATGACATTTGATTCAGTCAAACCATTTGGTACTCAAACATCTAAATTGTTGGTCAATACTATATTAACCTGTCAATTCATAATTTATATTTTTAACTTGCAGATTGATGATGTAATTTTAAAAACCAATATGCATCTCATTAATATTATAAGGTGTTTTCCCAGATTAGCAAGTCCACATAATCAGGGAGGACAATGTCCCACTAGACTGGATTTTTATAAAGAGGAGATTTCCTTTCAAAGAAAGATAACTTTAAAGAGGAAAGTTTTGTCCCTGATTATCCTGAGCGGACTGCACAGGCTAATCTGGGACAACAATTTAAGCACATGTGTTTAGCCCTATTTTCTCAGAGCGCAGCTTATTAAGCTTTTAAGCCACTTCTTTCCTGCATAACAATAAAAATATCAGGGAACATCAACTTGTTAAAACTCTAATATGTTTAAATGGTACTCGTTCTATTAAGAACTTTTCTTTTATAATGCCCTCACTGATGTTTTACTGTACATTTATGTTTCAATAAATTGGAGGCAAAAAGTTAACATTAATGTCTTCTCAAAGTTAAAAAAACACAAACAAAATTTTACCATGCCAGATCCTTGATTGTTAAAATCTGATTAAATTCACAAAAGAAAAACATTCAAAAGTAAATTAATATGTAACAAAAGTTGAAGACAAAATAAGACCGCAACTAAAGAGAAACAACTCACTGCTGATGCAAATCTTCAGTTACTTCCTTTGTTATTGTAGGCTAAATAAATAACAAGAGTTCCGCGGTCGGAGATGACCGCATTGAAGCCGGATTTTTGATTTAAATGACAGGAAAGTACCTTTCGTGTTTTTGTCAATGCAATACTTAAATTACTGAAATATTGTTCAAAGGTCAAAATGAAATGTATAAATATTTTAGAGCCCTTTCACATTTGAAGTTGCCGCAACTGTGAACCTCAATTGAATGTCCTTGAAATTACCAGTGGTAAGCATACCAAAGTTAAATCATGAAAAAAATATTCACATTTAAGGTCACTGTCAATTGAAAGACTTTAAAATGACCAGTTGTTCTCTTGACCAGTGGTCATCTGTTAGTCATGGCAAAGTCCATGTCCAAGCATACGAAAGTTAAAACAACTTTTAATTTTTAACATTCAAGGTCACAGTGACCTTGACCTTCAATGACCTTAAAATGACCAATTGTCATCTACTAGTGCTGGCCAACCTTCATGTCCAGTTTGAAGACTGTAAGTCCAAGCATAAGAAAGTTATACCATGAAATAAGAATTTTAACATTTTTACATTCAAGGTCACGGTGACCTTGACCTTAAAATGACCAGTGGTCATCTACTAGTTCTGGCCAACCTTCATATCAAGTTTGAAGACTCTAGGTCTAAGCATACCAAAGTATTAACAACTTTAACATATTTACATCCAAGGTCACAGTGACCTCGACCTTCAAATGAATGACCTTGAAATGACCAGTGGTCATCTAAGTGTGCTTGCAAACCTTTACGTCAAGTTTGAGATTCTAGGTCCAAGCATACCAAAGTTACAACAATTTTAACATTTTAACATTTAAGTTCACAGTGACCTTGACCTTCAAATGAATGACATTGAAATGAATGACCTTGAAATGACCAGTGGTCATCTAAGTGTGCTTGCAAACCTTTACGTCAAGTTTGAGATTCTAGGTCCAAGCATACCAAAGTTATAACATGAAATAAGAACTTTAACATTTTTACATTCAAGGTCGCAGTGACCTTGACCTTCAAATGAATGACCTTGAAATGTCCAGTGGTTACTTACTAGTTCTGGCCAACCTTCATGTCAAGTTTCAAGACTCTAGGTCCAAGCATACCAAAGTTATAACAACTTTAACATTTTTACATTCAAGGTCACAGTGACCTTGACCTTCAAATGAATGACCTTGAAATGTCCAGTGGTTACTTACTAGTTCTGGCCAACCTTCATGTCAAGTTTCAAGACTCTAGGTCCAAGCATACCAAAGTTATAACAACTTTAACATTTTTATATTGAAGGTCACAGTGACCTTCACCTTCAAATGAATGACCTTGAAATGACCAGTGGTCATCTGTTAATCCTGGCCAACCTTCATGTCAAGTTTGAAGACTCTAGGTCCAAGCATACCAAAGTTATACCATGAAATAAGAACTTTAACATTTTTACATTCAAGGTCACAGTGACCTTGACCTTCAAATGAATGACCTTGAAATGTCCAGTGGTTACTTACTAGTTCTGGCCAACCTTCATGTCAAGTTTCAAGACTCTAGGTCCAAGCATACCAAAGTTATAACAACTTTAACATTTTTATATTGAAGGTCACAGTGACCTTCACCTTCAAATGAATGACCTTGAAATGACCAGTGGTCATCTGTTAATCCTGGCCAACCTTCATGTCAAGTTTGAAGACTCTAGGTCCAAGCATACCAAAGTTATACCATGAAATAAGAACTTTAACATTTTTACATTCAAGGTCACAGTGACCTTGACCTTCAAATGAATGACCTTGAAATGACCAGTGGTTACTAACTAGTTATGGCCAACCTTCATGTCAAGTTTCAAGAATCTAGGTCCAAGCATACCAAAGTTATAACAACTTTAACATTTTTTATATTGAAGGTCACAGTGACCTTGACCTTCAAATGAATGACCTTGAAATGACCAGTGGTCATCTGTTAATCCTGGCCAACCTTCATGTCAAGTTTGAAGACTCTAGGTCCAAGCATACCAAAGTTATACCATGAAATAAGAACTTTAACATTTTCGAGCACGCCGCCACCCCGCCCGCCCGCCCGCCCGCCCGACAACATCAATCTATAAGCCGAGATTTTTTCGAAAAAAATCCGGCTAAAAGCAACTTAAGGAAACAACTCACTGCTGGTGCAAATCTTCAGTTTTCTTCCTTTTTATTGTCCGTTAAATTAATTAAACAGCAATTAAAGGGGAACAACTCACTGCAGGTGCAGATCTTCAGTTCTCTCCCTTGTTAGTGTCGGCTAGAATGCAAACCCCAGACATGGAACGGCCACATACCCCGACATCACTGGACTTTGATACGGTCGAGCCTTTCACCAGACAGTTGTATTCTTTGCTGAGCAGTAGCTGTAACATGGAGCAAACCAATATGGAATATGGAAGCCCAGTTAGTCTTTTGAACTAGAACGTTAGTAATACACCAGCAATATTTTTTCCCAATTGTTTAAAGTACCTGAACCACACCAATTGGGAATAATAAGCCTGCTAATACCTGACAATTGGACAATTTGCAGTGTGAAATAATCTTCAAATTGGGAATTATGGGTCTTTTTGATTTCATGGAACTTAATTTCACAAATCCATCAACATATTCTTTTACATGTGTTTTTAGTGAAATGTTCAATTTCGGTGCTCATTTTATTAGTCCAATAGCATATAAGAAGGTGCCTTTTACGTGTTCTTTAAAAAGAAGAAAACACATGACTGTTCACATACACCTGGGAGTAAAATTCTAAGTAAAAGGCCACTTAACATGAACAACTACCAGCTAACACAACTAGTTTGCCCGTACTGTGAAGATGCCCAAAACTCCACATTTTCACAGTAACTAATACCATGGCACCGGTTTTTCCAAGTAATTTGCAAACATTAATTTGGTTTCATATGTTCAGTTGAGGAAAAATAAATGTTTCAGTTTAAAAATAACCAAAATCCCACAAACACAAATCAAATCACAGGGCTTGTTTTGTGTCATCCTTGTGAAGGGGCTGTGGCCCCCTCAGTATGTGAAAAAATGAGGCGCAAACTTTTCAAAATTGTGAACAAATGAGTCACAAACTGTTCAAAATTGTCAAAAAATGAGTCGCAAACTTTTCAAAATTATGAACAAATGAGTCATGAATTGTTCAAAATTGTCAAAAAATGAGTCGCAAACTTTTTACAATTGTGAAAATTTGAGTCACAAACTTTTTTAAATTGTGAACATTTGAGTCGTCAAATTATCAAATTTGTGGTAAAAAACAGCCATTACGTAAGAAAGAAAAAAAGCTCTAAATGTTCATGTCCCTTCCAGACAAAAAAACGTGCTGACTGACACAAAAAATTGGGTCCCCATCAATCAGATATATGTTGACATAACATTTTGGAGTTTTCAAAAAAATTACTTTTTTCTGGACACGTAAATTTATGGATTTCTGATTTTGGTGTTATGTGTTTGAATTGAATTAATGCATCAGTAAACCCACAAATTCAACGACAATTAATGTCCCACAAATAATAACGATTTTACAGTTTATAAAGTGTTTGCAATGCTTTATTTAATTTTATTTCTACTATACATCAATAGCTTCTCTACATACGTTTTTATTGTATTCTTGCATTTTTTTTCTTTCTTTATTTAAATAAATTAAGATTTCACAATCTAATAAGACTATGTTTACTAGCTTGACTACCCATTTACAGTAAGTAATAAATATCTCATACATTCCTAAGATAAGTATCGTTCAACAATTGATTTTAATTTGCATGTACATGTACATCATTGTCTCATATTTGTTCTCATCAGAATTTATAAATACCCCTCTACAACAGATTTGAAGCAGACTTAACTTAAGCCCTGTTCTGGCAAAACTGGGCTTAATGCATGTGTAAAGTGTTGTCCCAAATTAGCCCGTGCAGTCCTCACAGGCTAACCTGGGACGACGCTTTCCATCAAGACTTGATTTTTGTTTAGAAAAAATCCCTTTAAACGAAAATTTCCTAAAAGCTGAGCTATCATACTTGGATTAGTCTGTGTGCACACTGCATAGGCTTACCTGTGGATTGCACTTACAATGCCCCGTTTTCCAAAAATGATGCTCACATTATATCACCTTGTAAAACTCTGTAAAAGATTGTAGACTGTCTTCCTAGATTAGCATGTGCAGCCACACAGGCTTATCATGGAATTTCATTTAAATTAAAAAATCCATAAAGGGAAATGTGTTGTCCCTGATTTGCCAATATGGAATATGCAAACTGCACAGGCTAATCTGGGACAACACTTTACACACATGCATTAAGTCCTGTTTTCCCATGCAACCTTACATTGTTGCCATTGCATGCATGAAAACTAACTCTAAAGCTTTTATTACACTGTTCTTGGAATGAGGCCGGGGTCTTTCTTATTGAGAACAAATACATTCCATGGAATCATATTTATAAGCTTAATTAAATATCTCACAACTTTATAAAATCTCAAGGCCTAATGAGGATGACAGAAATTCTCGGAGTGTTGTGTAACTGAGGTTCCTGTATGATAAGTTGGAAAGCATCGAGCTGAAGAAGAGTTTGAGTTATTGATCCTCAAGTAAAACAAGTCCTGCTGTAAACATGATATACACAATAAAAGACGCCATTTTATGTTTTGTTAAATCATATCATTCTTGTCAATTTCATCTTTAACATTCTTAATACACAGGTTACACTGTAAACCATTATTATTTGAGGGACATTATTTTGGTTGATTTTAAGGGTTCACTGATCCACAAAGTTATCACACACAGAAAAATAACTGACACAAATTCATCATTTATTTTTCTGAACTGAGAAATCCACAAAATAAACTAATGTGTCGGTAAGTCTTTTTGACCACGAAATTTCGGATGAATATATATATGAGTTTAAACTATACAAACAAGTAAAGAGGATATTTTATCTTAAGTAAATTCATACTTTTCTTTTCCACCTCATCTTTTTTGCATTTTTAATACATAGGGAATACATTTTTGCAGGTCTTTTCCTGGCGTATTTATAGGTATGTGAAACGGACCCAAACACAAAGCGTTTTTCTTTCTTTAACAAGGGCTGTTTGTAAAACATGCATGCCCCAAATATGGGCTGTCAGTTGTGGTGGCAGCCATGGTGTTGATACGTTTTTTGTCACTGGGACCTTGACCTAGTGACCTGAAAATCAAAAGGGATCATCTGCCAGTCATGATCAAGGTATCTATGAAGTTTGATGATCCTAGGCCTAGGAGTATTCTTGAGACATCATTCGGAAACAATTTTACTGTGTCGAGTCACCGTGACCTAAACCTTTGACCTAGTGACCTGAAAATCAGTAGGGGTCATCTGCGAGTCATGATCAATGTGCCTATGAAGTTTCATGATCCTAGGAGTAAGCAGTCTTTGAGTTATCATCCGGAAACCATTTAACTGTGTCCGAGTCACCGTGACCTTGACCTTTAACCTAGTGATCTGAAAGTCAATAGGGGTCATCTGTGAGTCATGATCAATGTACCTATGAAGTTTCATGATCCTAGGTATAAGCGTTCTTGAGTTATCATCCGGAAACCATTTTACTGTTTCGTGTCACCGTGACCTTGACCTTTGACCTAGTGGCCTAAAAATAAATAGGGGTCATCTGCAAGTCATGATCTATGTACCTATGAAGTTTCCTGATCCTAGGCGTTAGTGATCTTGAGTTATCATCCAGAAACCATTTTACTGTTTAGGGTCACTGTGACCTTGACCTTTGACCTAGTGACCTGAAAATCAATAGGGGTCATCTGAGAGTCATGAACAATGTACCTATACAGTTTCATGATCCTAGGTCTAAGCGTTCTTGAGTAATCATCCAGAAACCATTTTACTATTTCGGGTCACTGTGACCTTGACCTTTGACCTCAAAATCAGTATGGGTCTTCTGCGAGTCATGATCAATGTACCTATGAAGTTTCAGGATCCTAGGCGTAAGCATTCTTGAGTTATCATCCGGAAACCATTTTTCTATTTCGGGTCACCGTGACCTTGACCTTTGACCTAGTGACCTCAAAATTAATAGGGGTCATCTGCGAGTCATGATTTCATGATCCTAGGCCTAAGCATTCTTGAGTTATCATCCGGAAACCATCTGGTGGACGGACATACAGACATACGGACGGACGGACTGACATGAGCAAAACAATATACCCCCTCTTCTTAGAAGGGGGGCATAAAAAAGAATTAGGCATTCGATCTCCAAGTGTGGATTAAAAGCGTTCATTGGTGACACCACATGTCTGCACATGTGTAGATACAGTTATTAAGACAAGGGCTGTTTGTAAAACATGCATGCCCCCCATATGGGCTGTCAGTTGTAGTGGCAGCCATTGTGTGAATATGTATTTTGTCACTGTGACCTTGACCTTTGACCTAGTGACCTGCAAATCTGTCGTGGTCATCTGCCAGTCATGATCAATATACCTCTAAAGTTTCATGATCCTAGGCCTAATTATTCTTGAGATAACATCAGGAAACCATTTTACTGTTTCGAGTCACTGTGACCTTGACCTTTGACCTAGTGACCAGAAAATTTATAGGAGTCATCTGCCTGTCATGATCAATGTACCTATGAAATTTCATGATCCTAGGCGTAAGCATTCTTAAGTTATCATCCAGAAACCATTTTACTATTTCAAGTCACTGTGACCTTGACCTTTGACCTAGTGACCTGAAAATCAATAGGGTTCATCTGCCAGTCATGATCAATATCCCTTGAAGTTTCATGATCCTAGGCGTAAGCATTCTTGAGTAATCATCTGGAAATCATTTGACTATTTCGAGTCACTCTGACCTTGACCTTTGACCTAGTGACCTGAAAATCAATAGGGGTCATCTGCCAGTCATGATCAATATACCTATGAAATTTCATGATCCTATGCATAAGCATTCTTTAGTAATCATCTGGAAATCATTTGACTATTTCGAGTCACTGTGACCTTGACCTTTGACCTAGTGACCTGAAAATCAATAGGGGTCATCTGCCAGTCATGATCAATATACCTATGAAATTTCATGATCCTAGTCCTAATTATTCTTGAGTTAACATCAGGAAACCATTTTACTGTTTCGAGTCACTGTGACCTTGACCTTTCACCTAGTGACCTGAAAATTTAAAGGAGTCATCTGCCAGTCATGATCAATGTTCCTATGAAGTTTCATAATCTTAGGTGTAAGCATGCTTGAGTGATCATCCAGAAACCATTTTACTATTTCGAGTCACTGTGAACTTGACCTTTGACCAAGTGATCTGAAAATCAATAGGGGTCATCTGTGAGTCATAATCATTGTTCCTATGAAGTTCCATGATCTTAGGCATACGCATTCTTGAGTTATCATCCGGAAATCATTTTACCATTTTGAGTCACTGTGACCTTGACCTTTGACCTAGTGACCTGAACATCAATAGGGGTCATCTGTCAGTCATTATCAATATACCTATGAAGTTTCATGATCCTAGGCCTTAGCGTTCTTTAGTTATCATCAGGACACTATCCGGTGGACGGACAGAAGGACCGACAGGCCGACATGCGCAAAACAATATACCCCCTCTTCTTCAAAAGGGGGGCATAATAAGTGCCTTATGATTAATATGTCTCAATTATATTTCAATAAGATCTAAAAAAAAGTATATTACTAGCATAATAAGATTTTATTCTTTTAATTTTAAGTAATAGAAATAGTTATATTAAATTTGTTTTTCTGTAATCAATGGACTTTTCGCACGAAAAAAATAAAAATCCCAAAATTGCATTTTTACCCAAATTGGCCATGAAAAGACCTGATAATTAAAACATCTTTGTTACCTTCTGTGTATTCAGGTCATCCTTGTCCACCACATCCTCAGCATCCTTGTCCTGACTCAGCAGCGACTGGAGCAGCAAAATAGCTTGATGTTTTTCTTGTATGTATATTTAGGATTCACACAAATTTATATAAATGTAATGAAAGTCAATAACAAATGCTCAACAGCATAAAATATGGCAAATTAATAAATCTCACATCAAGTGTTACCTTTCTGTAAACATTGCGTACAATATCAATATATTCTCCTCCAAAGATTACTTAAACAATTTCATATTTTATAAAAAAAGTATTCATCCATATACATTTCTTACATGGCATCACAGTGTTTATAGAAATGAAAATCTAAAAATAGCCTCAGTTGCTATGTACATGTGCATCTATGTACAAATATTAAATTTTGAGTTGAAATGCTTTGGGTTTTTTTCATGCGAAGTTTACAAGAATTACATTTTAGGACCATAATTACACAAATGTTATGACAACAATAACATAATATGCATTAGATCTAATGTTCCAACAAAACCCCTCACATTGATAATAACTCTGTTTGTATGCTAAACAACACATTGTAATTAAAATACTAATCACTAATTACAACAACTAATACATACATGTACGCACTATTCCACTCTGAACACCAGGATGTTGTCGTCCCACTGTCCCACAATGATGGATGATGTGGTGCTGCTGTAGCAGACTGACCGTGGGTTCCACACTCCATCCTCCTTAGTAGCCAGCGTAGCCAGCTTACTCTCTCCCTTCCAGCTCACCTGTTGTACAGTGTGGGGCCAGTATCCACAGACCAGCACCTGGCCTGCAGGGGTCACATGTAGACCACGTGGATACACTAGTGCTGGGTCTGTGTATGTAGCCAGGAGTGTGCCATCCCTGGCCAGGGTGAGAAGCTTGTCCTGCCCATAGCTGATGATGTACAGCCTGTCTCCTGTGGGACTCACAGCACACTTGTATACTGCAAAACAGAGTAACATCAAGATATTGAATTACTGTAAATGTTAAATAATCTTATTACACATACTGCAGTGATATTGTTTTACGCATATGTTGCTATAAAGAGGCCTTTACACATCTAAAATATATGCATACATTTCAATGATTCAATAGTTAAGCGTGACAATAAACTTCAGTAGCAGAGCTATTGTGATAACCTTTGAAATGTTGAAATGCGACTAGTGAGTTAGATATGAATTGAAGCAAAACAATTACACAAATGGAAACAATTACACAAACTGAAACAATTGCACAGTTCTATCAACAGGTAAACATATTGTACATGTACAATCATTTAACAACCACAAAATTAAGACAGGGTCAGAAAGTGTTTCTTTCCCACGAACTCAGTTTCTATTTATAGACATGCCATGTAGTGACAGTCAAAATACTTCATTACTCATATTTATAAATCAATATTTCTGAATCTTGTTTTGGCTACATTGTACTGTAGCATTCAAAGGGCACATATGAATTATAGAACAATTTTTGTATAATACATCAGCAGGTTTTCTGCTATTACATCTGAATTTTATTTTATTATCATCTCACAAAGTATGTAACTATAATTTATATTATTATTTTTTCAAAATAACAAGATAAAGGCCTAATGGGTCAATATTTGTTGATTAAAAAAATAAATCCCAACTCGGTTCATTTAGTCAATAAAAATTCCCAAATTTGTCATTGTATGGATTTAAAATAACACAATTTGACTAGACTCCTTTGTCCACAATGGCTAGACAAATCCCTGTACATAATACACATGTTATCAGGATGGATTCACCATGATTCTTACCTGTCCAATCAGCTGATCTATCTTGGTAGAGTCTGCAGATCAGTTTGCCATTCAGTGAGTATTTGTACAGTTCTTGACGAGAGGTGACAAAAAGGTCTCCTTGGTGATGGGTAATACATGTACATTCATGTTGTAACTGAAACTTCCTGCCAGAAACAAGCTTTCCCTGGTTGACAGTGATAAACTGGACCTCATGTATGTTACTAGTATTCACAGCCACTGCAACCTCACTGGGTGTGATCAAACAAATGTCCAATGGCCAAGCATTCACATCCCAGTGACTCACCACCTGGTATTGCTGGTTCAGCAGCTTGACATGCTGATTATTCCAGTCTACAACCAGTACCTGCCCGTCGGGAAGAACACATATGCCATTGATATAACATACATTTTTATCACTTGGTATTCTCACATTATGCTTAGTAATACTCTGGACATTAAACACCTTGCCTGACTTTCCTAGCAGAGTTAATGCCTGCTGTATTATATGCTTACATTTTATGCTGGCTATAAGGCAGAGCTCCTTATTATCTCCAATTTTCTGAACAAATTCATGGAAATGTGACAAGTCATTGTGAAGACTGGTGCATTTATGAATAGAACTTGTAATTGACCCTTTTATGCTTATAACTTCATCTCTCATCTCGTTTAGTTCCTTCACAGTAATATTATCAAATTCATTCAAGATAAAAAGAACACTCCTACACATCTCTTCTTTTAAATATTGCTCATGTCCGCCCGATGTACTCACATAACTATTACCACACACATCTATATCATCTATATTAAAATTTAAATTGCCATGCATTTGTTCTATCATGACTGCCCCATGTTCCTTATATGTTCTTAGCAATGCCTGAACACTGAGCTCCTGACTGATCTGAAGGCTTTTGATTTCTCCCAGAACAGTTTCCAGCTCCACTGACAGTCCCTGTAGGTCTGTGGGCTGCATGTCAGTCAGCTCATTAATTGGAGTCACTTTACTGCACTGGCTGAAATAAACAATCGATACATGTACATACCAAGGAATAGTCAGTGATATTATGCTTTAAACAAATCTACACATTTAAACAAGGGCTGTTTGTAAAACATGCATGCCCCCCATATGGGCTGTCCATTGTAGTGGCAGCCATTGTGTGAGCACGATTTTTGTCACTGTGACCTTAACCTTTGACCTAGTGACCTGAAAATCGATAGGGGTCATCTGCGAGTCACGATCAATGTACCTATGAAGTGTCATGATCCTAGGCAAAAGCGTTCTTGAGTTATCATCCGAAAATCATTTTACTATTTCGGGTCACCGTGACCTTGACCTTTGACCTTGTGACCTCAAAATCAATAGGGGTCATCTGAGAGTCATGATCAATCTACCTGAGAAGTTTCATGATACTAGGCAAAAGCGTTCTTGAATTATCATCCGAAAACCATTTTACTATTTCAGGTCACCGTGACCTTGACCTTTGACCTAGTGACCTCAAAAACAATAGGGGTCATCTGCAAGTCATGATCAATCTACCTATGAAGTTTCATGATCCTAGGCGTATGCGTTCTTGAGTTATCATCCGGAAACCATTTTACTATTTCGGGTCACCGTGACCTTGACCTTTGACCTAGTGACCTCAAAATTGATAGTAGTCATCTGCGAGTCATGATCAATCTACCAATGAAGTTTCATGATCCTAAGCGTATGCGTTCTTGAGTTATCATCCGGAAACCATTTTACTATTTCGGGTCACCGTGACCTTGACCTTTGACCTAGTGACATCAAAATTGATAGGGGTCATCTGCGAGTCATGATCAATCTACCCATGAAGTTTCATGATCCTAGGCATATGCATTCTTGAGTTATCATCCGGAAACCATTTTACTATTTCGGGTCACTGTGACCTTGAACTTTGACCTAGTGACCTCAAAATCAATAGGGGTCATTTGCGAGTCATGATCAATCTACCCATGAAGTTTCATGATCCTAAGCGTATGCGTTCTTGAGTTATCATCCGAAAACCATTTTACTATTTCTGGTCACTGTGACCTTGACCTTTGACCTAGTGACCTCAAAATCAATAGGGATCATCTGCGAGTCATGATCAATCTACCTATGAAGTTTCATGATCCTAGGCGTATGCGTTCTCGAGTTATCATACGACAACCACCTGGTGGACGGACCGACCGACCTACCGACCGACCGACCAACATGAGCAAAGCAATATACCCCCTCCTCTTCGAAGGGGGGCATAATAACAAGAACTATGGAAATGGAAACTAAATGAAAGCATGATATTTTGAGGCTTAATATGGAGGGAGAGCTTATACTTGCACATGCCTGTCTGTCCTTCCAACAGTGCAACTTTTATGTCACACGTTACTCAACAAGTATTCCAGACACTTTACAAATACAACTAAAAATGGCACGGCAGAGGCCGACGGGTATCCCAACGCGGCACGTATTGCCATAAAAGAAGTTCAGTATCAATTAGAAGTGAATCGGTGTAGAAATGAAAAAGTTAATGTAAAATAACCTAAACAAGTGCTGTCAGAGGACAGCGCGCTCGACTATTCGAGTGCTTGACACTATAACGTAAGCCATCATGGGATAATTGTTCAAATAATTCAATAAGATCAAAGTAATATATTCCGCAATGTATTGAACATTTGTAAAGACATAAAACAAAGTAATAAGATTTTATTTCAAATTTGATAGTAATAGCTTGGGTGGAAAGTTTGGACGGTCCTTCAAAAATAAAGTAAACAAGGCAATTGTCAAGCAATCTAGTCCCCTACTGGCTCCACCATTGTCAGAAATTCCACCATTTTCAGAATGTTATTTCATTTGGTTGCCATAGCAACCACAATTTTTGACTTAGGAACAAAATGAAATGACATGCATAATGTCTATATTTCCATCTATCCATGTTGCAAGTTTCATGAAAAAATATTAAGAACTTTTAAAGTTTTTGCAGGATTCAGAAAAGCGTGACAGACTCACAGACAGACGCACAGACAGACTCACAGCCAGACACACAGAGCGCAAACAATAAGTCCCCTCCGGTGAAACCAGTAGGGGACAATAAATATTTGTATTTTAGAGGGGGTATAATGTGGGTTGTGGTAATTTATTAGATGATCTTTCGTAATTAAAGAATTTTGGGGGGGGGTTGGGGGTGGGGGGCAGGGATTCTGGGTTGGGGCGTGGGGTATTATTTGGGTGGAATCCATTGTGGTATTCAGGTAAGTGTTGTTTTGTCAAAGTATTAATACAAGTTTATCATAAATAAAGAAGTTAAGGCAATTTAACTAAAATTTACTCTTGACCTTGAGAGTCATGGTCATTCAAAGGTCAAGGTCAAATTGAACTTGGCAGGTACAGTACCCTCATGATAGTAAGAAAATATTTGAAGTTTGAATGCAATAGCTTTGATACTTTATAAGTCAAGTGGATCTAAACACAAAATTTAACAAAATATTCAGTTACTAAGACAAAAAGGGCCATAATTCTTACAAAATGCTTGATACAGTTGTCTGCTCTTGTTTATAGGTTGGGGTCATGTTGGTAAAGAAGTTTGCAAAATGTGAAAGCAATATGTCAAGGGACATTGAAAATATTTGAGGCGGTACGTAAACTTTAACATAGATTTATCAAAAATATGCATATTCAAAGTAAAAAAAGGGCCATAATTCTTACAAAATGCTTGATACAGTTGTCTGCTCTTGTTTATAGTTTGGGGTGATGAAACATGAAACAAGAGATGTGTTTTTCAGAAACACAATGCCCCCTATTGCATCGCGTTGAAGCCATAAATTTGACATTTGACCTTCGAGGATGACCTTGACCTTTACCACTCAAAATGTGTAGCTCCATGAGATACACATGCATGCCAAATATCAACTTGCTATCTTCAATATTAAAAAAGTTATGACCAAACTTTAACGAAGGTTAAAGTTTAAGGTAAGAAAAATAAATGATATTTGACCTTTGACCTTGAAAGATGACCTTGACTTTTCACCACTCAAAATGTGCAGCTTTGTGAGATACACATGCATGCCAAATATGAAGTTGCTATTTTCAATAATGCGCAAGAAATCAAACTTTAACCAAGATTAAAGTTTTGGGACACACACATACAATGAATGAATGAATGAATGATGAATGAATGAATGAATGAATGAAGACAGACAGACAGACAGACAGACAGACAGACAGACAGACAGACAGACAGACAGACAGACAGACAGACAGACAGACAGACAGACAGACAGACAGACAGACAGACAGACAGACAGACAGACAGACAGACAGACAGACAGACAGACAGACAGACAGACAGACAGACAGACAGACAGAAAAGTGTGACAGACTGACGGACTCACAGCTAGACTCACGGACACACAGAGCGCAAACCATAAGTCCCCACCGGTAATACCGGTAAGGGACAAAAACAAATAACACCTAGAGTAAGGGGAATTTTGACCCCAGCGTCAATCTTCACGCTATTTTTTTTGGCAAAATAGACCTTCGGGCTAATCAGATGGAATTTTGAATAGCCCGAAGACATGTTTGATAGCCCGAAGAGGTCAATATAAATTTTATGACTTTTTTGGCCAGGAACACCAAAATAGTTATTAACAATCAGAAAATCTACTTCCATTAGTAAAAACAGATGCATGTGATTACAGTAATAAAGGATATTCTGTTTCCTGTTGAAATGCATTTTATACAAAATGCACCAGATGATTATGCTGTTTATTTTAACTTTATTATTACACATGTTCTCATTCAATGATTCCATTAATCAGTTTGACCGGTGTTTGGTTTTATTTAAAGCAAATTGATTATTATTGTATTATTGCTAGGACAATCGCCGGTAAATTTCCGAATTGTCGGCATGTGGCTTCAGAACAAAAAGGCCACCGTTTGTGTTAATTGCCCAATCTACCAAATGACAATGTCTGCTTCTTCAATTTACTCCCGATGTTTTGATAAGCATGTGTCAACCGTGAAAAGTATTGTATATTCGTAAGCAGATAATAAGTAGCAAAGTAGGTCACGTAGCAGAAAGAGATTACAGAATAAACGAAAGTTCTACAATTATTAATAATTAGTTGAAAAAAACGTCTCCTAATACGCAAGAATAATTGAGTAAAACATATGGAAATCTATCTGTATTAAGGATCAATTTGTTTGTAAACCAATGCGTACAATATCCCTAACAGACTCTTTTATTTTTATTGAAAAATTACTTCGTTCATTTTTCATGAGTTATAAATACATTTTCGAAAAACACTTCTAAAATTAAATACGCTTCTAGATTAGTCATTATTTTAAAACAGTACGAAGTGACCGACGCGTTAACATCCCGAAACTTGATCTACGCATGGTCAGTTTGAATAATCTCATCTCGATTGGGCATCATCATTACTTTAAATAGCAATTTAGCCGGATGTTTACACAACAGTTAAAAAAAAATGGCGGCCGCATGTGTTCATGCAATTCTTTAAAAGTATAACGTCATTTTAGGCATTTAAATAGCGAATTTAATCGTGCCTCTTAAAAACGGGTATAAATCAGGTTATTGATATAACGCTCAAATATTTAATCGACCTGTCGGGCTATTTTATAAGCATTTAGGATCGACCAACTGGCCTAAGAATCGACTTGGGCTTCGGGCTTGTAGGCTTATTCGAAGACTGCCCCAGCGTCAAGATTTGATCAAACTATGTAGAGGACCACATAATGATGTTAAACACCAAACATTAAACCCCAGACCCTTGTGGTTTCTTAGAATACAATTTTTAAGGTTATTTACTACATCAGTCTAATTAAATCATTTGACACATAGGCTTGGTTAGTTTTGACCCCAGACACATGATTTGAGCAAACTTTGAAGAGGACTACCATACTTTGTTACACACAAAATATCAGTTTTAGAGAAGTTTTTTTGTTGAGATAAACAATAAAGGTGTTTATACATCTGATCACTTGGGGTGGCAAGTTTTGACCCCATCAACATGATTTGAAACAAACTGAGCAGAGAACCACTTTAAGTATTACATGCAAAATAACTAACAATCTAGGACCCTGTGGTTTCTTAGATGATTTGGTCAACATGTATATACTCACTGACAGATCAACTGATCAGAACAACCTCACAAAATGCTCACAACTCTTGCATACCTGACTAAAAAAGTACATGATATTGGCTTACATGTTTCAGATATCTACTTTTCACAAAGTATTAATAACGTCCAGAAGAATCATTAGACCATTTAATTAACATAGGTTCAGTTGTTCATGAAATTGTGTGCAAACACGAACAATTTCATATAATATTGTCTCACTTATTGTTAACCAAATGGCAAAAAGCTCAATGAAATTTAATCAAAGCAGATTTATTTTTTTTATCTGTGTGCATGTCCCTTTATGGTATATTGTAACTGTTTGATAATAGGTTAACATGTCAACCCTTAAAAAAGGTTTCAACTGTTTTGTCAATTCTGATCATTATTTTCTGAGGTCTAACCTAGAAACTAGTTACTAGTCAAACAGACAAAAGGATGGGCAGACGAGCATTGAGTATGACAGATATAATTAGCAGAGAATCTTGATTTACACACAAGTTAAATCAATTCCATCGAAACACGAAATCAAACTTTATATTGATTATCAATAAAGTGATACATTAAGCTCCCACCCGGTTGGAGAACATAAAATATATACATTGATAAAAAGGTTGCCGTGGTGTAATGGATATGGTGTCTGCCTAGCGACTGGGAGGTCACGGGTTCGATCCCCACCGTGAGAGCGTTCTTTAGATCTCCCCCAAAGACACCAAGTACTGGTTCTAGGCCCAGGAAACGGACTCGAGAGCGTTTATATAAGCCTTAGGCTTTCGATGCAATCGAGCTAAAATAAATAGGTTTAAACTAAAAAGGTTTATTGTTTAATATATGAAGTGGCCTGAAAGCCAAGTCTGTGGACTGGTCATTAAGTAACTGTATGTAAATTTGTTCTATCTGCAAAAATGTCATAAATCAAAGTCGATATTAGTTGACTGATTTTGTTCATTTATAGTTAAGGATAAGATTAGAATGGGACAATGATTTAAGTTTTCTTGAATTAAGTTATTGAAGATTTGAATTACATCTGTATAGTTATTATTAAATTGATTTAAAAATGGCATTATAATTATAATAAACATCTTTTTCAAACAGTAAGTAAATTAAAAGTTGACCAACAAATAACACGCATGTAATCATTAGGAAATAAAAATAAAGAAACTGCTAACAATAATCTCAATGACTAACTATGGACGCTGGTAATTTCATCATACAATTCCAATATTTATAATACTGATAAACTACATAATTATTCATTATCAGGTACCTGTGATTAAGCTCAACACATCTGGAGCAGCACAGCTCACTATGGCCATTGCACAATGCTGTTATTGTTTCATTATTGTGTATGTTGCATGTTATGAGATAATTCTCCATTTTCTTAGAACGTGGCCACTTCATAATTTTATACTTTCCATAAGGAGATTTTTTATTAAACCACCTACCATGCTTTCTATGAGAGTGAATACATGGTTTGCAGTAATACTTGCGACATTTTTTACAGTAAAATTCTGCATCTATTTCTACAGACCGTTTTTTCTCGCAGATTGTACAACAATAATATTTAACCAAATCAAAATTTCTAGAAAATGCAGATGTCGCCATTTTGATGATTCACTTTCAACAAACAAGATTATACAATCTAAAATCAATTGAAATATTTATGTCTAAGTATTTGTTTACAATAAATATCTCAGAAAACACACACAATTATTATTTAACACAGGCAAGTAATATGAAATTTTGAACTGAACTGAACAGCAACCAAGTTTGCTGTCAAATGGCGCTTGTATGATAGGAGCAAACAGTGTAACTATGTATACTGTCACCTGACTATTGGGTAATGAGTGTCTTGATTACTTTAAACTGCACAAAGAAGCTGTGTAGATAAAAACTTTATCCCAAAGTGTTTAACACACCACATTTTTAATTGCTCTAATAAATGCCATGTTATGAACATAGAATTATAATGACAATAAAGTAGGTTCTTACATAAACCAATTTTAGTATTATATATCTGATCATTTTCCTCAAACAGTATTTAAAACTGACAGTTAATATAATGATGTACATATATGGAAGGGAATATCGGCCAGTACATGCATGCTGTTAGTTGATATTCTTATTTTAACTACTGGCATATGCTTTCTAATACATGGCAGTTGCATTTTTCCTAGTTATCCACACGCTTTTTGAAAATCTCCGCCATCTGTCTGTCCGTCAGTCCGTCCTGGCCACTATCTCCTCCTACACTATAAGCATGAGAACCTTGAAACTTACACACATGGTAGCTATGAGCATATGTGCGACCCTGCACTATTTGGAATTTTAATCTGACCCCTGGGTCAAAAGTTATGGGGGTTGGGGTGGGGCTGGGTCAGAGATTTTCATTCATTTTTTTTTAGGTTATTTTACATTAACTTCTTCATTTCTACACCGATTCACTTCAAATTGATACTGAACCTCTCTTATGACAATAGGGTCAATCTCAACTATGCATGGCACCCATTACCAACCCTGGAGCGCCCCACCCACATAGACCGGACTCACCCAAAATTGCCTTTTACTATAACTTCTTCATTTCTACACCGATTCACTTCAAATTGATACTGAACCTCTCTTATGACAATACGATCAATCTCAACTATGCATGGCCCATTACCAACCCTGCGGCGCTCCGCCAACATAGACCACACCCACCCAAAATTGCCTTTTACTATAACTTCTTCTTTTCTACACGGATTTTCTTCAAATTGATACTGAACCACTCTTATGACAATACGGTCAATCTCAACTATGCATTGCCCCATTATCCACCCTGGGGCACCCCGCCCACTTAGACCACACCCACCCAAAATTGCCTTTTATTAAAATTTCTTCATTTCTACACTGATTCACTTCAAATTGATACTGAAGTTCTCTTATGACAATACGGTCAATCTCAACTATGCATGGCCCATTACCAACCCTGGCGCGCCCCTCCCACATTATGCCACACTCACCCAAAATTGCCTTTTACTAAAACTTCTTCATTTCTACACTGATTCACTTCTAATTGATACTGAACCTCTTTTATGACAATACAGTCAATCACAACTATGCATGGCCCCATTACCAACCCGGGGGCGCACCTCCCACATAGGCCACGCCCACCCAAAATTGCCTTTTACTAAACTTCTTCATTTCTACACTGATTCACTTCTAATTGATACTGAACCTCTCTTATGACAATACGGTCAATCTCAACTATGCATGGCCTCATTATCCACCCTGGGGCACCCCGCCCACTTAGACCACAACCACCCATAATTGATTTTACTAAAATTTCTTCATTTCTACACTGATTCACTTCTAATTGATACTGAACTTCTCTTATAACAATACGGCCAATCTCAACTATGCATGGCCTTATTACCAGTAACCCTGGGGCGTCCCTGAGTCAAACATGCGGCGTGGAGTTACGCGTCGGCCTCTGCCGCGCCATTTCTAGTTACAATTGATGTGCAAACATTCAATCTTCTTTGCCACATATTGATAAGTTTATAATCACTTCATAATTTATCTATCTTTACTTTGTGTGTGTTATTGACAACTGAAGTTAAACTTTCGAAATTTGTATTAATGCTATTTCTAAAGATGTTCTTTGTTCTTTGTTTTACTATGTGCATTTGGCTATGCTGCTACTGAATTTAACTATCTGTTTACATCTTTGTTGATCTATAGTACTTCTTAAGTCGATTGCTATTGCGTCTCTGATTCAGAATCAGTCTTCTTTTCTGCATACACAGTCATTATAATATATTTCACGTTACAAAAAAGGGAACCAGTATTAAAACCCCAAAATTCCAATACAAATTACTATTGATGGGTGATCACTCTTAACATCAAAATAAGACCTCTGATATCAACCGTGAAACAGCGACTATATCCGAAATCCTCCGGAATGCGGTGAGCTAGTAAAAAACGTCCCCGTCTACACAGTGTCTATTGTTTTGACCAAAGTGATTTAAATCCCACTCTCAACACCTTATTCTTGTCAAATTGATTCGATACTTTTGATAATTGTACTTAGGTACACTTATGTAATTAGTATTATACGGCTATTATATATCTTTGTTTTGAGCAATTATCGATGTTAAGATAATGGGTAACTATAATATTCTCCAAAATTTGCATTCAGCCTCGTTATGAAATCCTATATAGCAGTAATACTAATAAATCATTATTATTTGAACTTGATTTAAAATAGACATCAAAATCCATTGAAGCTATAGCTTGTGAACGGATATTATTATCTGATAAGAGTATTCCATTTCATAAACAGTTATTTAGGTGGTATATCGATGATCCCCATTCAAAATGCTGAACCTACATTTTTTTGACATATCGTGATTTTTGCACTGTGTAGGGCAGGAAATCAGTGCGCACATGCCCAGAAAATGGTGAACCACCTAACCAATCAAAACACCCCAAACTGGCCATATGATAAAATGCTGAACTGTGATTGTGGAAATAAAATTATGCAAACATTTGAAGCTGATACTCAAAATTGGAAAGCTGAATATTATTGTAAAATGCGAAACCGAATAATTTTTAACTGCTGCTTTTTGCATATAGTTATGAAAATGAAACAAGAGTGCCAAACTGTCACAAGATACGCCCGTTCGAAGGTTTTGGACACCATGCTCAATGCTTGAAAGTGTCCTCAAGACCTAGTTATTGACCCGGCATGACCCATATTTGAACTTGACCTAGATATCACTTAGATGTAACATCTGACTAAATTTGGTGAAGATCAGATGAAAACTACTTCAATTAAAGAGCGGACAACATGCTTAATGCTTGAAATGCACTATGTGACCTCGTTTTTGACCCGGCATGACCCATGTTCGAACTTGACCTACATATCATCTAGACACAACTTCTGACCAAATTAGGTGAAGATCAGATGAAAACTACTTCAATTAGAGAGCGGACACCATGCTAAATGCTTGAAATGCACTAAGTAACCTCGTGACCTAGTTTTTGACCCGGCATGACCCATATTTGAACTTGACCTACATATCATCTAGACACAACTTCTGACCAAATTTGGTGAAGATCGGATGAATACAATTTGAATTAGAGTCCGGACAAAGTGGCGCCGTTGAAAATGCACTAATTGACCCTATGACCTAGTTTTTGACCCGGCATGACCCATATTCGAACTTGGCCTATATATCAACTAGATGCAACTGCTGACCAAGTTTGGTGAAGATCGGATGAATACAATTTGAAATAGAGTCCGGACAAAGTGGCCCCTTTGAAAATGCACTTATTGACCCTATGACCTAGTTTTTGACCCGGCATGACCCATATTCGAACTTGGCCTAGATATCAACTAGATGCAACTGCTGACCAAGTTTGGTGAAGATCGGATGAATACAATTTGAAATAGAGTCCGGACAAAGTGGCCCCTTTGAAAATGCACTTATTGACCCTATGACCTAGTTTTTGACCCGGCATGACCCATATTCGAACTTGGCCTAGATATCAACTAGATGCAACTGCTGACCAAGTTTGGTAAAGATCGGATGAATACAATTTGAATTAGAGTCCGGACAAAGTGATGCCTTCCGCCCGCCGCCCGCCGCCCGCCCGCCGCCCGCCGCCCGCCGCCCGCCCGCCGCCAAGGGGTTTCACATAATACGTCCCGTATTTTATACGGGCGTATAAAAATAGCCCTCCTGGAAAGTTGTGTTTTTGTAAGTTCGACATTTGAAATGGGGACCATCGATATGCAAATGTGAAGTTTACAGTACATATCAAACTAAAAATAGTATAAATTACTTTTAAATAAGCAAATTGACTTTCATACATTTAATAATTCAGTTTGTACAGCAAATTATACATTAAAAAAAAACGTTACCGTTAGACAACAACTGATATTATGATATATTATGTTCAAGATGTTTACCATCAGTGTTCTAGTTTTTCATACAAATTTTATCCCCCACCAATGGCAGAGGGATATAGTTTTGACGTTGTCAGTCTGTCAGTCCCTCCATCCGTGTGTCACAAACCTTTTAGTTATAGCCGTGGATATCAATTCAACAAATTCACTTGTTATCCCCCGCCAAAGGCAGAAGGATATAATTTTGGCATTGTTTGTCCATCCATCAGTCCGTCCGTCTGCTGTCAGCCCATCTGTCAGCCGGTCAAACACTTTTTAGTTATGGTGGAGGATATCAAATCAACAAATTTGCTTGTTTCAAATTGCTCTCAGTGTATCAAATACCTATCGCAATACCGGTTAACAGTATTCAAATATATTACAATATGGATTTGCTGAATTTTTTTGCCCGTTCCAATTATCAATCAGTAAATTTTAAAAACACAAACTACGTTTGTGAAACACAATGCCTTCTACTGCACTTTGAAACTGCACAGCAGCTAGATCTATTATAGAGAAAAGTTTCAAGTCCAAGTCATGTTACTTCATCAAAAATCAAAATGTTCAAGAACGAAACTCAAAGTCAATTAGGGGTTTTCCTGCTATGTAAAATAGGCCGTAAAACAGACCCGATCCCAAAGCAAACGGATCCAATCCAAACCCGAAATTATAAAAAAATCCCAATTCCCCATTCCCCCCCTTAGACACTTAGAAATAAGTGTCTTATGATTATTAGACTCTATATCTCAATTTAATTTTTTAAACATCCTACAAGATATATAAATAAAATCTATAAAATGTTTTCCCAAAATGGCCAGGAAAATAAATGTTGTGTCAATATTTGATGATGAAAAAATCCCGAAATGGTCCTTTTTGTTGATACAAACAATTCCCAAATTTGCCACTTTTCTTGATAAAAACAAAACTCTATTTAACCAGATTTCTTTTGCAAAAACGGCTAGAAAACTCCATGGTAATGTAGGTACACTCTTACACCAAAACGTAGGTCAGTGTCTGAAATAGTTTAAAACCGATTCCAGACAGACAGACTGGCGGACTGACGGTGAACAGTGAGACTGCCATATGCCACTCTATTGGGGGCATATACACACAATTGACCATTCACCAGCTGTCAATCAAACTCAAGCAATACTCAATCAGATTTCGTTTATTGCGGCCACATTGTACGACAAACAAAGACTGTCGGAGTAATGGATAAAGCGTTTTATGAAAACACAACTCAGTGGGCGGTGCAATCGCGTATTTGGCGAGTGGTCAATTATTTTTAATTTGAAAGTTATTTTCATTTTAGTAACCTTTTAATAGGTATAATGTATCTTATATTGAGCTTGCATGGCCATTTATCTGAACGGAATTCACTGGGGAGAGATATCGTGTTAAATATATTCAAGGCGTAACGGCTCTCACCAAGTACGTTTCTTTGTTTCTCAATGAAAGGATCAAAGAAGCACCCATAGCTTTGTATGAAAAACCTATTGAAGAACTATACATTCACTTAAACACTAATGGCTGCTTTTTGTATGATATAATAAATTTCAATTTAAAGTTGCAAAGCCATTTGAAAGTGATAAAAATTCAATTAATTTGTAAAGCAACTTAGTAAAACAATAGTTAGTTTAGTTACACTAATTACGATAACAATTTAAGACCAATAATGGATTAATAGTTCATGTTATCAAAATAATTATAAAAATTAATCATTATCGGTCACATACTTCTTATTTAAAATACTCAAACATATTGAAAATCCACAGATTATAACAAACAAGATGGTCTGAAAAGCCCAAATTCGCTCACCTCAGATACAAAGGAACTGACATGTTCTGTCCAGCCCGAGTTTCATGAAGAGTGAACTATTAATGTAACTTTAATAGTGCTAACAAGATTTTAATATAGCCATATAAGGATAAATTGCAAGCCCCCCTTGTGGCCATGTTTTTCAACAGACCAGAACCATTTTCAAACTCATCCAAGATATCATTAAAACAAATCTGACCAAGTTTCATGAAGATTGGACAATAAATGTGACTTTAAGAGTGTAAACAAGTTTTTACCAAAACCGTAATTATAAGGAAAAATTTCCTGCCCACTGGCAGCCATTTTTTTTAACAAACCGGAACCATTTTGCAACTTGACCAAGATATCATTGCGAAAAAAATTCTGACAAAGTTTTATGAAGATCAGACAATAAATGTGGCCTTTACAGTGTTAACAAGGTTTTACGAAAGAAATATATAGCCACATTAGGAAAAAAGCCAACCAAAACCATCTTTCTCACTCATCCAGGATATCAAATATTCTGATAAGTTTCATGAAGATTGGACAATAAATGTGACGTTTGGAGTGTTAACAAGTTTTTACTACAGCCATACATGTATTATGAAAAATGCCCCAACCCTGGTGGCCATGTTTTTCAACCAACCAGAACCATTTTCGAACTCGTCCAAGATATCACTGGGACTATTCTTCTGACCAAGGTTCATAAAGATAGGACAATAAATGTGGCCTCCAGAGTGTTACCAAGGTTTTAATATAGCCATTTAAGGTTAAATGCCCAGCCCAATGGCTGCCATGTTTTTCAACCAACCAGACACATTATCGAATTCGCCCAAGTTATCATTAGGACAAATCTTCTTACCAAATTTCATGGAGATCGGACAATAAATGTAACCTCTAGAGTGTAAACAAGGCAAATATTTACGCCGCACGACGCCAAACACACAACAGACAAGGCAATCACAAGGTGAGCTTGTGCTCAGGTGAGCTAAACATGTACTTGAGAACCTCATTATTATCAAAGATGGACCACGTTTGACCAACTCTTTGCCAAACACTTTTTAAATAACTTAAGTGTTCCTCAATATTGAAATTATGACACTTCATTTGAACTTGC
Source organism: Dreissena polymorpha (assembly GCF_020536995.1). NCBI lineage: Eukaryota > Metazoa > Mollusca > Bivalvia > Myida > Dreissenidae > Dreissena > Dreissena polymorpha. The sequence continues at coordinate 189,682,600 of NC_068355.1, read as the reverse complement.
ATATTCAATAAAATCACTATTTAACACCAATATTACTCTGGCCCCCACTTCAGTTATATGCAAGTAAAAATCTATTAGTAATATTGAAATTATTTAACTATCTGTAAACGTGCAATTAGTTCAAAAGCTATTATTATCACTATGACGCCATTACCAAAATGTTGATCTTAAATGGATTGTACAGATTGCACATGATTTAAGTTATTTAGAGGAACAAATATTTCTACATCAGTAAAATTGACTTGAGCTTTGGCCAGACCAACACCAAGTGCAATCCACAGTGCCACTTTAAAAGCATACATCGATCTAAATTTATAGAAAGAAAATCATTTGCGTATTAAGAGTAATACTCTTTAAATTTACCATGAATTCAGCCAGCAACCCAACATGAATTTATAAGCAGGATCATTATATAAGGTTTCTAAATTTCAATGAATAAAGTTGCTTAATTTGTTGCAATTGAGTAATTCCGGATTTTCATAATTCCGTCTTGACAGAGTTGTCGTTCGTGCGGGACAGTATACCTACTTCTGGTTTCAATATAAACACTAGGAAAATACTACTGCTGCATCTTTGAATGCCACAATTTTATAAGCAGAGTCAGTACATTTTCTGAAAAAATTACCAAAGGACTAATAATTAGTAATTATACAAAAACAGACTGGGAAAGAGCAAATAGCCAGAAGAATTATATTCCGATGTTTTATAGACAGGTTTTCTCAGACCACTTCCCAGACGGTATCATGCCAAACTTTGTCGACCTAAAGAATCTTCAAAATGAGAATTTACCTCAACAAAGAGTTTTACTACAGCATGAACAAATCAGCTTTAATTTCTACAACCCCATCCAGAACTTTAAAACATTGTTTGTCTTAGATCATGATGAATTATAACACAAATTGGGACATACAATTATGATTTCAACAAATAAGCATCTTGTTTGGAACACAGTTTGAATGAAAAATAACAAAATTATAACAATATATATATTTGATAGTGACATATTATTTTCAGAGAAGTTGACATTTCGTTATTAATTGATTTTTGTTTTTTCAAAATGATGTTTTCACTAATTAATATCATTAATTCACACGCCACCTGTCATTTGGAATGAGTATATACCAATGTGCATGTACCGGTAATTTTTTTTGGTCATATTTTCATTCACTTTCGAGATACACTTTAACCGTCAACAATGATGAAATTAGTATAGGAGTGAAATAAAGTGTTGTAAAATATATATCTTATATTGTACTTAAATTAAGCAATTTCCAACAGCCTTGCTGTTTAGCTAGCTGCTTAGCGACGCAGCTAGAGTTTCTGGTTACCACTTAGAAGACCGTGGTTCAATCCCCGGTTGGAGCTCAGGAATTTTCACTTTACTATTATTAACATTCTACATTTGAATCACAATAATGGACCCCTGCGAAAAATGTTCAAGAACAAACAGTCCGTTCTTGAACATTCTAGAACTGTTCTAGAACTAACGACACTGTTCTTGAACAAAGATTCATATTCTTGAACATGGTTCAAGAACTTGTATTAGTTCTTGAAGAGTATGTTCAAGAACTTATGTAGTTCTTGAATTAACAATACTGTTCTTGAACAGGAATTAATGTTCTTGAACATGGTTCAAGAACTGCTATTATTTCTTGAACAGTAATTTAACAACAGATATAGTTCTTGAACTGTTCAAGAACAAAGATTTTTTCTTTCATCAAGTTGTAAGAATTTGGATCAAGAACTGCTATTAGTTCTAGAACTGTTATTATCATTGTCAAATATTTCTTCTAGAAATTTTCAGAATAAATTCTGGAACTACAGATTCTTTCATCTTTAGGTTGTGACCCTGAGACTCAAGAACCATTGTGTTGAATATTTCGCTAAAGAACCATTGTGTTGAATATTTATGTAAATATTAATTTGTTGGTGTACATAACTTTGTTTCTGCTGAAACAGGACATTGAAAACAAAAAGATGTACATTTTCAGATCTGGGTCTTTTACTCAAAACTCCACTCAATAATTAAGGATTTTTTTAAGACAAATACTGTGACTCTCAGTGTTTTTTAATCCCAAGTCGATCAGTTTTTCTATTATTAAAGGGGCCTTTTTCACAGATTTTGGCATTTTTTAATTTATTCATTAAATGCTTTATATTGATAAATGTAAACATTGGATCGTAAAAGCTCCAGTAAAAAATCAAGAATAAAATTAAAAAAAGGAAAAGAACATTGCCCGGAGCAGGTTTCGAACCAGTGACCCCTGGAGTCCTGCCAGAGTCCTGAAGTAAAAACGCTTTAGATTACTGAGCTATTCCGCCAAGTACACATACCTGTCGTATTTTATACCTTATATAAGCAATCTTCGTAGTTTCACAAAATTTAACGACAAAAACAGAACTCTCCAAATTATTCAATCGTTTCGCGTTGCAACGCTTTATAATTTTTAGGTTTTAAAATCGTCAAAAGATGCATATAATGGCTTTATTAGACCATGGTAAATGTTCAGTATTACTGTTTCCTCACAAATATCATAACTAAAACGAAAAATTGCGAATCTGAAACAACTTTTTTCAATTTTGTCAATTTATCAAAGCGTGAAAAGATCCCTTTAAAAGGTAAAGGTTTATGATTAAGCTTGTACAAACTATTTGACATTTCGTATGATAACCACAATGCAGGTGATGCAAAATTTCATTTAAAGATGGCATGTCCATGAGTGCTGGGCATTAGTGAAATACATGCACTAACTTCAGGACAGACTTTAATGTACACAAGCGTAACAATTAAACTGTCAGCAGGAATCACATATTTGATACCAGTGGCTGTTATAGTGATGTTTTCCAGCAGGTAACTGAGAAAGTTGTACATCTTCACAAGAGTCATACTTTTCAAGAACTGCATAAACTACACCTGAATCTGTATTGATAACAAAATACTCAACACATCCCACATTCGTATCTTCATATAAAACATAGCTACAGGCTCGCTTCTTCATTCGTGTGTAATTCAACGAACAGAAATTACGCCCATTGATACTTATCCTTGAAATTAATTTCACATTCCTATCACTATCAACACCCAGTTTTACAAGTAAATTCTCAGTTCCATCATTTCCAATTGCTGTCATTTTCCCAGAAACATCACAGTTTTCCGCTTTGTATGTTTTTTTCCAGATTTTTTGTTTAACTTCATGAAGAGATTTTCTGCGTAGTGTAGCTTCTACTTGTTTGTACCACATTATTTGTTTTGTAACTACACCTGTTCCATGTACAGCCTGCAAAAGCATAGCATTATTGTCTTCAAAGCCAAACAACTCCAGGCCCAGAGTGGGCCCCACAGTTTCACATAACTAACTAAATGAACACATGTGTTGTGGACATTTAGTCCACAGCATCCTTCCCCATACAATTTTGAAAATGATCAGTAAAACTGGTCCAATAGGCGTTCTGCTCTCTGTAAGCTTGATGGCATTATATGATCTCCAAGGAGAATGTACACTGCCTCAGAAAGACATGAGAAGTGGGCTAGATAAACCTCAGGCAAAATTCTAACTAAACATGGCACTGCATAGAAAAGTAACCATGCCTGTAATTCAGTAGCCTTCAAATTTTTGTAATTCTTTTCTAAGTCGCGCGGTAGTCTTTCAATGCTTGTTGGAGGCTGTATATTCTGAAGACGGGAGGAAATTTTTTTCAGATGTTTTCCAACAAAGTAGGCCTTGTTGCTTTCTGTTGGTGAGAACCACTTAGACATAAGTACATTTGTGATTCCAAGCAGAACTCCGTGCATGTAGTCTGGAACTATACCATCTACAAGATCAAAAGATTCAATAGAGTTTAGTCCAGATACACCTTTAAAGCCCTTTATCCTTTGTTTGTCAGTTGCTAAATGCATACAATTCAAAACATTTTCATGCTTTCTGAATGTATAGAGACCATTTCTGTAAGGATAAGACCTAGCAGATCCTTTTCCTTGTTTTACTCTTAGGCCAGGTTCTTCACATGAAATGCATGCATTTTCTCCATTATAGTAGGTCATATTCAGAATGCCTGCATTTGCTGGCAAGTCAAACACACCACACACAGTTTTGACTTTTACATTTATTTTATCACCATTCAAAACTAGGTCAATCCCTTCCATATACAGTTCATTTAGGTGAGGTGCTATACTTTCTATATATGGTCTAAATGGGGGTTTGCCTTTTCCTTGCCAGATTCCAACCAACAGAACATTGTTTCGAGAAAATCTGACCTTTGGACTGAGTTCATTTATTACCAGGAAGACTGGCCACAGTTCAACCTTTGAAGAGGAGTACAGATTGACGCCATCTGTATTTATTATAGCAGTTAAATTGTAACCTGCATTATTCAGAAATCCATCACCAGTCAGCATTTTCCTATAAGCTGTACCATCAATGATATCTGTTACAGTATCCTGGTCCATTTGAGAACGTGCTGCAGCTTTCTGTGATCTGATATCATCCATAACACCTGAAATATAAAGTTACTTTTAAGTAAGACAGTTTTTAATTAATAGACAATTTTTATGTGTCAACAAGACCAGTAATTTGCAACAAGAGGGCCCTGTGTCGTTCACCTGAGAAATAGGTTAAAAGGTCAAGACTCATGATCGATGCAAAGATCAATACTGCTTGATGATGTACAAGTTAAACATCTTAGCTCAATATGTAATAATGGTTTCTGAGATTTGTTTGTTATGCAATACTACTTACAAAATATCTAAGCTCTTGGTCATATGGTACTGAAAAAGATTTTCAATGTGTTTCTACTACATATTTCTATAAAATTAGGACCAGCCCTGAAATCACAGGCCTGTCTGTGGGTCATGATTTGAACAAACTTGGTCGAACTCAGCCGATGCTTTGTACAAAATATAAAAACTCTAGGTCCTATGGTTCTTAAGAAGATTTTCAAAGTTTTATCTATGTATCAAACTGATAATCCCCAGGGCAGGGCCAGTTTGACTCTGTTCAGTGGAGAATAACAATTTGAGCAATTTTTTGTGTGTGTGCAGGGACATTCATGAGAAATCATTTCTAAATCAGACCAACTTGTGTTTACGACATTTTGTAAAAAAGTTTTTATTTTGTCTCTGGCAGCCATCTTGTGCAGACAAATTTAAGTAATTATTTTAAATTGAACTAGTGGTTAGACAGATGTTGCTGAAACCTTTTTTTACTTTTAGCTACATTTATGGTTACCATTTTGTCTAATGGAATGATCTGAGCTGCTTTGGTAGAGGGCCACCAAATGAACATTCATGTGAAATGATGACAAATGGGACTAGTGGAACATAATTGGAGATGTTGTCTTTTTCAGTTTTAACTCTGGCAGCCATATTAATCAGTGGAGCAGAGCGGTTTTAGTAATTTTTATTAGATAGTCACCAAAGAAACATTTGCATTGATTTTTTTTAAGTGAACCAGGGTTTCATGAGATGTCATTTCAAAATTGTTATTCATGACAGATGATGGACACGGCGATCACAATAGCTAAACTTGTCATGATTTAACAAGCAATGGTGACTGACAAAATCCAGCTAAAATTTACCTGGTGACTGAAGAAGATCTCTAAGCTGATTTTTCATGTCAGCAATGATAAAGCATTTTCTAGCCTGTCTATCCTTGTTGTTCTGTTTCGATCTTGGGCCTTTGTAACGCAAACCCTCGCAGTTTATAGTGCAGCACTGAAATATATCTAGGTCCTTTGGAAACACGGCACAGCATACTTCACAATAATGAACTTCATTCAGTGGGTTTGAGTCAAAAAAGGTCATTAAGTAATCGTAGTTGAGCATGTGAGCATTCTTTGAATCATTACAAACTGATTTCACTGTGTTCATTATGTCCTTGCAAGCACTGGTGGTCAGGTTGTGACGACGAAAACAAGACACTATTGTTAATGCCTCTAGTTCATTTGTCAACATGTCATTCTGATGTTTTGAAAGAACATTAGCAGTGTCGGAGAATGATGAATATTGGGACTCTGTATCAGAAGATAAATCGCTGTCAGAGTTGGAAGCTGAAACAGTATTTATATCTGATATTTCTTCATCTGTATGGAAGAAATCTGACATATATTCTGATATTGAAGAATTAGATCCAGCATCTGACAATTCGGATAAGCACCCACTACTATTACTTAATAGTAAATCGCTATCTGTATCACTAACAACACTGTCAATGTCAATATCAGTATCTCTGTCAGATCTTGCTACAGAAGTTTCTACATCAGAAACCTGAGAAAAAGTTTCAACATTAGACACCTGAGAAGAAGTTTCTACATCACGCTCCTGGGAGGAAGTTTCTACATTACACTCCTGGGAAGAAGCTTCTGAATCACACTTTTGTGTTTCCACACCTAAAATTAGAAATATTCAGTAAAAGAATTTGACACTATGATAAACAAGAAGAATTTCAGGGATCCAAATCAAACCTAAAATAACAAAACTTTTAGAAGTGTTTAATGTTTAGTTTATATTTATCTATGTTACTTAGAAGGAAGACTCTAAGTTGTCATCTTTTTCAACAAATTAGCATACCAAGATATCCACTGGACTTCATATAGATCAAAATTCTTTAAACAACTTTGGTAATGCTTAATCAAATAAATATTCCTATTAAAATTGGCAATAAATGGCCCAATCCGTTTATAAGGACAGGTTAGTAAAAGTACTTATCTCTGGATGGTCAGATGATAACAAAAGCTTACCACCGCAGCATGACAAGTGACGTAAAACGACTGAAGAGCCCCCCCAAAAAAAACAAAGAATGAAGAGCCCAATAAAACATAAAGTAAAAATTTTACAATTTAATTTCCTTACCTTGACTTTCAAAATTTATATTTGCTTTGAGCAGAAGCAGATCTTGTTCGTTACTGTGGATTGCTGTCTGGATTTTCTGTCTTTTCCATCTACGTAATGTACGTTGAGGAATGTCCAAATCTTTATTATCTAGATACAATTTCTTCTGCCGTTTTACAGGGGCTGTAAATATAATGTGTATGTAAGTTCAAAGATTCCAAGCAGAGAATGTTGGAATTTTAATTTGCTGAATAATATACCCAAGGGCAGGCAAAATATTTAGTTTTCATTGATAGTATTAGGCTAAAATACTGCTTTCATTTCATCATAATATTTATCATTGTACAGTACACTCCACGCGTTTTCCCAAAAAAACGCACTCCCCCCGCATTTTTTTTTTCTGCTAGCGAGTGTTCACCCCGCGTTGGAGAGCGAGGTGAACTTGATGAAACGCTCGGCGTAACGCCGCGTTCGCTAATTCACGCAGCGTGTATTACTTTAGCCTAGTCGGTAAATGCAGACAATTTCCGTTCTTATCAGTGACCACCGCGCAACACTACTGCTACTGGACATGCCAAAAAATAAAAACATTGTTATTAAAAATTGTTTAAATACTGTGGCCTATAAAAATAAAGATATCAAAATTAATACGTAGATTCTATAAAAAATTTGTTTTTTAATTCACAGGTACGTCTACAATATGAATGAATATACGACATGTTAAGCGTTTTAACAAATTAATATTTAAATCATAACACATATAACACAAGAATAAATGTTCCGTAAAATTTCCAAATGAGAATAATAAATTAGTAATCCGAAACACACTACGATTTTTAATGTTAACATGACGTTTACAAATGCTTCCAATATACAGTCATCATGTATATTTCCCGACAAAAGCACACGAAAATTATGAGTACATGGTCAAGATATAGCAAAGTTCTTGTTTAATTGTGAACAATCGACCGAAAATCGCCTTCATTCATTACTGACAGCTGGACGTCAGGAATTACACACTTTGATTTTGGGGTGCTATTTGTGAAACTTTTGGCTGTTTTGGACATACTTGGACGATTTTCATCAAATAAAAGGTATTTTATCATAGATGGACGCTTCCTGCTGGCAACCACAACAACATATGTGTGCATTGTTTGATCTATTATGCTGTTGCATTGTGTTATTCAATACACCTGTGAAATCATCGTTGGGTGCCTTTACTCTTATTATATATATAAGGACCAAAAAATTGTTTCAAGTACCTGTGACCAAATCGATGACGATTAGGGAACGAGTTGACCAGAAACCAAAAATCCTATCAAGTTTTACTTTCAATAGAGGAAAAAAATAATAATAGCTTACACAGGCCGTGTGTTTTGTGCAAATGATGCAATATATTCTGTTTCGAGCTTAACTGGCGTGAGCACAATGAACACTTGTATTTTAAATTTTCGCCATCAATAACTTTCTGGAAGTTTTCCTGTTTGGCAGCCATATTTAAATATCTGCCAAAGCATTTACGTAAACGGCCATTCTATTGGTCAATCGATTCCCACACAAAACCAGTCAGCGTTTAGGTTATTTACTTAATGTCACAGCGAAACAAGACCTCGCATGATTGGCTGTTCGATATTATCCGCCCAATGAAATTTGCTGATGCGGAATCATTATTTTGGCGCAAAGAAACAATTGTCGTCTGCAACCACAAAGAAAGTACGAAAAAATGGAGAACAAGTTGAAAGAAAACAAGAAGTTTGCGGTGATGAGATGGTTAACTGACGGAAACAGGCTATCTGTACACAACTTGATGTATGTTACTGAGCCAAAACTGCCAAAAGAAGAGTACAAACCTGGAATGTGTGGGCTATCTGTTTTCTTCGGGTTTCCAGGCCTTTGGAAATTCCGCATATTGAACGTGGGAGGTAAGTTAATTTGGCTTAAAAAAAGAAGTCATGTTTACGGTTACCCGACCGACCCTGTTTTTAAATCGCCGACTCAAAAGTTTCTTCTGTTACAAATCCGCACCCGAATTTTATGTCCGAAATTTACGCAACTGCGGAAAGCGTCTAAATCGTTCATAACTGTTATTTTTGTTACTTAATGTTTTGTTTCAATTACATTTATTCTAGTAAATAAATGCTTTATTCAAAATGCAGTCTTTGGTTTTCAAAGAATATTTATTTGTACAGTAATTTACAGATCAAGACAAAAGTATTTTTGTTACAAAATCCGCATCCGAATTTTATGTCCAAAATTTACGCAACTGCGGTGAGCGTCTGAATCGTTCAGAACTGTTATTTTTGTAAATGTTTTGTTTCATTTACATTCATTCTAGTCAATAAATGCTTTACTCAAAATGCAGTCTTTAGTTTTAAAAGAATAGTTATTTGTACAGTAATTTACAGATAAAGACAATCTGGATCAAACATCTTCTTGTTAAGAACTATCTCTGAAAGTTATGCATTTCACACTGCTGATACCTGAAAATAACGTTCTCATTGAGTTAAATATTCAATTAAGTGTTGTGAAAATAAGGAAAAAAAGCCTACCTACCGACCCACATTTTTTTGATCACATTTCAGGCAAAAAGGAAATGACAGAATGGTTAAAGAGTGAAATCCTGCCATTAACTGCAGATCCCACGGACAAATGTTGTGAACTTGAAGAGATAAGTAAGCTTATAGCTAGATATTGCTGGATGTGGTTTACAAAGTGTATTTGTGTTGATTGAACAATTTGAGTCTGACTGATGATTATTTAAACTGTATTGACAACAGTTTAAATTAGCTGCGCTAAGTTTCCCTAACCCTTTGCATGCTGGAAAATTTGTCGTCTGCTAAAATGTCGTCTGCTGAATTTCTAAAATTAGCATTTTCATCGATTTTTTTCAAAGAATACTACAAGAATAGCAAATAGTTTGGATCCTGATGAGACGCCACGTTCTGTGGCGTCTCATCTGGATCCAAACTGTTTGCAAAGGCCTTCAAAATTCGGTTCCCGCACTGAAAGGGTTAAAACAAAGAAAATGTGAGATAACCATGTTAAAATAAATAAGATTTTTTTTAGGACAGCCTGATCTTTATGAAGAAGGAAAACAATCGCTGGAAGGCAATACAGACAAATCTGAAGTGCCTCTGAGGCGCTCCCCACATATAAAAATTTAAGCATTTCAAACTGATACAATTTAATTTTTAATGAATTTTAAAACACATGCAGTCTTCACACTAAATATTTTAGCCCAATAGCCCATAGGGCTAATCAGATGGAATTTTGAATAGCCAGAAGACATGTTCAATAGCCTGAAGAGGTCAATATAAATTTGTTGACTTTTTTGGCCATGAACACCAAAATAGTTATTAACAATCAGAAAATCTACTTCCATTAGTAAAAAACAGATGCATGTGTTTACAGTAATAAAGGGTATTCTGTTTCCTTTTGAAATGTTTTTTAATATACAAAATGCACCAGATAATTATGCTGTTTGTTGTAACTTTATTATCACACATGTTCTCATTAAATGATTCCATTAACCCTATAAGCGCTGGAACGGAATTTCGAAGGCCTTTGCAAACAGTTTGGATCCAGATGAGACGCCACAGAACGTGGCGTCTCATCAGGATTCAATCTGTTTGCTATTCTGATAGTATCCTTTGATTTTTTTTAAAAGAAAATGCTAATTTTAGACATTCAGCAGACAACATTTTAGCAGACAACAAATTACCCAGCATGCAAAGGGTTAATCAGTTTTACCAATGTTTGGTTTTATTTTAATGCATATTCAATTATTATCATGTTTAAAAAATATCGGTATGGTGGTCGCATGTGTTCATGCAATTCTTTAAAACTTACGTCATTTTAGGCATTTACCCGATAATTATAGCGAATTAAATTGTGACTTAAAAACGCGTATGTATCAGGTAATTGATATAATAGTAGTTACAGTTTTTCAGTTTGTTTACAATTTTACGCTCAAATATTTAATCGACCAGTCGGGCTATTTATAAGCATTTAGGATCGACCGACCGGCCCAAGAATCGACTCGGGCTTATAGGCTAACTCGAAGGCTGCACATGCTTTGTATATTGTAAACATTTGATCATGTTTGTTCTCTTCTTTGCAGTGACTCCTAAGAAAAGACATCTGGAAAGGTCAGAGGGTTCACCAATCATGCCTCACTCAGCAAGGAAAGTTTTGAAGCTTGAAGGTAATCTAAAAATATATTGGCATATTTGTGCCTCCAAAAATTGATGGGGGGTCAGACTTTTAGATTCACCTTTACCCATATGTCTGTCTAAAAAGTTAGTGTGAAGCTTATCTCAAAAAGTATCTTAGCTAATATCATAATATATAACATTAATTGTTATAGCTTAGCTGTGAACATTGGCTGATTTACTGTGGACTTGCTTGATACATTTTATGCTATCAAGCCAAAATTTGGTGAAGTTTTCTTTCCTATTCGATGTTTTATTTTTTTTGCTATGTCAATATATATACCATGATTTATTTAAGTGCAGGGTTCGACATTTTAAATTACATTATCTTGTCTGCTACGCAAAAATGTTTACATTGACGATACCGATTTTCGATAGAAGTCATAAAATCATGCTCTACAGTTTTACGACACTGCAGAAAATCATTAATATTCATGACAACTTGACTAAGTGAAACAAGCAATTTCTGCAGGAAGCTCTGCTTTGCGTCTAAAAATAGCGATGAATCATGTGAACGCTCCGCGTTTATTTAAATATACTAAGTTTTGTTTTAATGTAAATAAAGGATACAAGAGTAATTTTACACATTAAAAGTAAAGGTTTTCACAGCAGTTATTTATAGTTATATGAATCAGTATAGATTTTTAATTTATGTACTACCAGTCGGACAAGCTAGCCCGCAGTTTTACTAGCCAAACCACCGATCTTACTAGACAATGTCTGTCGGACGTGCCTTAGTGTCGAACCCTGAAGTGCAGTATTTTCTGTACAGTTACTGTAGTTAGAAATAACCATTATTTGTCAAGGAGGGGGGAGAGTATAAATTCACTGCTGGTAATGTGTTTTATCAAGCCTTAAAAATACTTCTTGCACAAACTTTGTTTGCTTTATCTGTACAGAGACTCCAGGAAGCAGCCAGTATTTAAGCAGTAGGGTTGGTTCAAACAGAAAAGATGCATCTGGGTACGGTTTTATTTCATCACAATATATATGTCTGGTTTGAAAGCTTCTCTCAGGCTTAAATGTTTAAGCAAAATCAGCTGCACCAGTTCTGACTCGTTTCAAGTCAAGTAGTTGCCAGTTTCTACCAAGTATATTGAGTGTTCTGGTTAGAAACCCACACATTAGGTCACTCCTGTGATCTAAATCCATTTATTCAGCAGCAAAAACATTTCTTTTAAAGATATGTAAAGAAACTTAATCATGTTTTTTCTTTTTATGTCTCCTTCTACAAGGTAGTTGCAACCTTCTTGGATCACTTCAACATCGTCCGTCTGTAAAAAAAAAGCTGGGAAAAATGTCTTATTGACGTTCGATTGGTAATTGTCGGCTCGGATACTACTTGCATGTACTCCGGATACTCTTAAGTATACTTGCATGTACCCCTGGTACGGTAAATATACTTAATCGTACCCGGTCGATAATAGACTGCCCGAGCTGTATTCCCGCCCAAAATCCTTTTTCGTAAAACGTGCTACCGATTATCTAAAACTTCTCTTAAAAAAAAACTGCATCAAGATGCTTTTTGAGTGCGAGTTTCGATAATATAGAGGTCATTTCACAGAAAATGGACATAAATGTGAATATTATTAATTCAACAAAATAGCCAACAACAACCTATTTAGCATTTAATTTCCCGGGTACGTTTAAGTATATTTACCATACCCGGGGTACATGTAAGTATACTTAAGAGTACTCAGTGTACATGTAAGTAGTACCCGAGCCGACAATGACCCACCGAGCCTTATTGACAGCACTTGTACTGATTTTGACCAAACACATACGCAACTTACATTATTGAGAAAGTAAGGAATAAAATCATTAAAACCAAACTTGTTATGCCCCCCTTCGAAGAAGAGGGGATATATTGCTTTGCACATGTCAGTCGGTTTGTCCACCAGGTGGTTTCCGGATGATAACTCAAAAACGCTTGGGGCTAGGATCATGAAACTTCATAGGTACATTGATCATGACTCGCAGGTGACCCCTATTGATTTTGAGGTCAAGGGTCAAGGTCACGGTGACCCGAAATATTAAAATGGTTTCTGGATGATAACTCAAGACCGCTTAGGCCTTGGATCATGAAACTTGATAGGTAGATGATCATGACTCGCAGATGACCCCTATTGATTTTCAGGTCACTAGGTCAAAGGTCAAGGTCACAGTGATCTGAAATAGTAAAATGGTTTCCGGATGATAACTCAAGAACGCTTAGGCCTAGGATCATGAAACTTGATAGGTAGATTTATCATGACTCGCAGATAATCCCTATTAATTTTCAGGTCACTAGGTCAAAGGTCAAGGTCACAGTGACCGGAAATAGTAAAATGGTTTCCGGATTATAACTCAAGAATGCTTAGGCCTAGGGTCATGAAACTTCGTAGGTAGATTGATAATGGCTGGCAGATGACCCCTATTGATTTTCAGGTCACTAGGTCAAAGGTCAAGGTCAGGGTGACCCGAAATAGTAAAATGGTTTTCGGATGATAACTCAAGAATGCTTATGGCTAGGATCATGAAACTTCATAGGTACATTGATCCCCTATTGATTTTCAGGTCACTAGGTCAAAGGTCAAGGTCACAGTGACAAAAAACATATTCACACAATGGCTGTCACTACAACGAAGAGCCCATATGGGGGGCATGCATGTTTTACAAACAGCCCTTGTTGCAGATAATAATTTATGTTTTCAGAAATAAAATAAAACGACTGGAGGAAGATGTTCGTAGCCTTCGAAGAAAATTAAGGAAACTCGAGGATAGGGTCTCAGAGTTGGAGAAAGATAAAGCATCTAACTCTAAGACAGAACAAGTGGTGGAAAAAGCGGACAGGACGGGGCAGTTGGCAAAGCAGAAAGAGGGACAGGAAAGTGTGTCAAAAAAGGAGGCTGATTCCATACTTGAAACTAAGCCGTGCCAAGCAATCTGTGAACAAGATGTTGAAGCCATTGTAGGCAAGGCTATTGGGGATCTGAACAAATTCAAAAATTTATGCCTATATAAGTTCACCCAGGAAGAATTGGTGTCTTGCACCCGTACAGGGAAGCGAACTATCAAATGTATGGACAATGTGAAACCCCAGTTAGATCACACCAAATTTAAGGAACTGGAAATATTAGTATTAAAATACACTTCATATGATAAGCCAACTTTCCAAAAAAAAATTGAAAACTTACAGAAAGTTCTTAGAAGGGAGAAAAATGGAGCAGTCTGACTTGACCTATAAGCCTTTTGAATAAAGCAACATATGAAAAATCATTGGATTTGGTTTGTCATTCTGTCCATCTGTCATAATTTTTAACTTGGATCTAAAATTAAAATAATAGCCTGCTTGATGTCTTTAACTTACTGTAATACATTTGCTCTTCAATGAAAATGCTAACCGACAAAATTCATATGTATATGAATTCTACCTGCCACATTCATTTCGGGTCAAAGGTGATTTAAGGTTTGCACTAGAAAAGCAGTGTTTTTTATATGGGCTATAGTTAAAAAAAATGAACCAAAGAAGTTCAATTAAATGTTACAGAACTGGTCTGAAACAAATTCAAGAACTAACTAATTGATTATTGATTAAGAAATTTGAGCTCGCTGAGTTTTTTTTATTTCTGTTCTAGAACAAGTTCTTGAACGAAGTTCAAAAATTATAAGTTCTGGAATTGGTTCTTGAACTTTTCTGGAATGTGTTCTGAACATGTTCAAGAACTCGTTCCAGAATAAATTCTGTTCTAGAACAAGTTCTTGAACTTAGTTCTGGAAATCCTAATTCAAGAATGGCCATTCAATGTTCTTGAACTGTTCTGGAACATGTTCAAGAACTTAATCAAGAACAGTTCTTGAATTTTTCGCAGGGGGAGTTTATTTTGCAACAAGATGAACATCAAAGTTATTTTTTAATGTTTTTGAAATTTTGTTTTCTCTTTAGAACATTACATACATACGAGCATTGCATATAGTAATATGTATTTTACATATTAGTTTGGTATTTTATATACAGAGTATTTCATGTGCAGCTTCTTGATGGGTTCATAAACATAATTGTCTACTAACATTATTGTAAAAATCTAATTTTTATTTCAACAATTGTACAAAAAACTACCTTTTCACATACACATTAAATTAAGTTTGAACATAAGTATGTATAGCATTTATAAATAAAATGTTGATGTAAGAAAAGAAATTAGAACATGCTGAATTAAATTATCTAATATGTTATGATTTGTTATATCATTATGGGAGACATAAGTTAATATTTTAACAAACTGACCAGACCCGTAATTGTTCATTTGCTTTAATTGTATTGTGTATACCAGCATGTCAAATCTGTGTTTAATACTATTTACAAATCTATACTGTGTAGGTCTTTTACATTTCCTCTGACAATAAAATATATACCGTCAATCTCTAGCCACAATGTGTTTACAGGGCTTAACACTAGGGCACGTCCGAAAGACATTCACTGCCTGTACCTAGGTCTGGGCTAGCCAATGTCCCAGGAAAATGCTCGACCGGTCGTGTGTATTTTAGGCGGGATTATGTGTTCTATATATATCAATAAACTGTGTTTTAAATAAGCTTTTCAAAGATGCAGAAATCTTAATACAGTATGATCAGATGACAATTAAATCCCAGAGTGAAGTTGGAGACAAAAAACGGATCGTATCTCGAAATATATTTGGAACCCCCTGATTGCAATCAAAAAGAGGCCGACAATTCAGCAAATCCCCGGCGGTTTTCCTGGTAAAACACGTCAGTACCTATTTTTAAACAGAATTCTGCTAGTTACGGGTTTTGATTGGTTTCCTCGAAGTGACGTGTTTTCTCGATAAAAATAAGTTTAAAACTAAAAGCTGGGATCGCCCAGGATCGTCCGGGATCAATGAAGGTATAAAACTCGACATTAACACAAAGTTACTATAAAATTATAAGTTATTTACCAATTTTAAATAATTTTAATTTGTTTGATCGATTAGAAGTGTTTTGACAATCTTTTTTATGCAATACAATAAACAAAACTAATATTAATGGTTGATCCCGGCTGTTAGTAGAGTTAACCCTGTACAATTGTTACGACTACCGTAACACGTTATTTTGCGACACCTAAGATTCACTTACCATTTGTCGTCAGACAGCAACCGCGGCAATCTATGTAAAAAAAGGTTTTAACATTCATGTCCTTGTTTATGTTTGGCTTTACGGGTGGGGATGCCCGGGGGTTCCTCAGTTAAGAAAAGAAAAGGGAAGGAGGAAAGTAATAGAAAGTATGAGGGGGAGTAAAAAACAAGGAAATTTCTTCCGAAATGGCGTGAAAATTTTCTGCATTTACTAGCCCAAATGGGCTAGTTGAAAAAAAGTTAAGTGTTAAGCCCTGGTTTATATCATTAATGTTTATTCCCCCCAGTCTATATATATTGTGTTTGCCCTGTCAGTTTGTTTGTTTGTTTGCGTCAAACTTTAACATTTGCCATAACTTTTGCAATATTGAAGATAGCAACAGTGTTTCACAAACACATCTTGTTGGAGTTGTAATACCAAGTATTATTTCCTTACATTTAATAATGAATAGGTACTGAATCATTAGTATGCTTTGTCTACTGCTATAATCAATCTCAACAACAAAAATAACATTCTGTAAAAATTGACACTATAAAGAAGCATATAATTTCCCCATTAACAATACTGTTTTCAAATCTTATTATACATTACATTACATTATTAAAGGCTGATGGCCATGGTGCTAAATATTTTTCCAAAAATAACTTTTTCAATTTTGAACAAATCTATATGTTTGGGGTGCAAAGATATTGTTGGTTTAGTAAAGGATTGTTATGAATACAAGCAATATAGGATTTATTAAACAAGCTGACTCTTAACTAATTTCCAAACAAGAACTGGATTTTACGACATTTTTGCAGACAGTTCTAAAAAATACGGGATAAAGAGATATTGCTCTTTTTAGAATGTTCACCTTTTACCACGATTAATTTCCTACCATGTGTGATCTATTTCTTATTTGAATTTTTTAGTTATATAGGATCTGGCACGAGTTGTCATATTATACCATATTTTATTAAACGAGTTCAGGAATTTTGTTAGTAAGCGAGCCTTTGGCGAGCTTACTAACAAATTTCATGGACGAGTTTAATAAAATATGGTATGATATGACAACGTCAGTGTCAGATCTGTTTTATCACATGCTTTTAAATGAGCAAATTAAATAAATATTTACGCAAACATAATGATAAATCTCGAATATTGTTTACATTTCCTGACGTCATTTGGATTGCCTCGGCTTTTACAAAGCAAAATAACAAAAGGCGATTGGTCAATAAACGAAAACTATATAATAAGCCAATCAAAACGCTTAAAAATGTTGTATTACACATGTGTAAAATATGTAATGGTTGTTTTACATTGGAAACAGGGTATAGCATGTGATAAAATAGTTGAAGTACATAATCTAGACACCTGCTCCTTGTGTTGTGCAGACATCATTTGAACCAATTACTGATTTAAAAAGTAAATCATAAAAGACAATGACTTCTTTTGTTACAATGTTTACAATACTTACAAAAGCTCATATAGACTTGCAATAAATGAAACTTCCCCCAGATTTGCAGTTTAAATTTAAAATGTAATATTTTTCATCAAATAAAACTACAATACAACAAGGGACAAAATTGTCACAAAACCAGGTTTTCAATGTGAAAAAAAGTATGATAAAGGGAGACAACTCAAACTGAACTGATTGTTTATAATTAATCCCATATATTTCAAAATAAATCTATTTTTAGTCGTGGCGACCTTGACCTTGGAGATATTGACGTAATTCTTTCGTGCGACACACCATACCATGATGGTGAACAAATGTGCCAAATGATTTTAAATCTCACAATAAATGACATAGTTATGGCCCGGACAAGCCCATTAATGGCCATTTTTGACCTTTGAACTCAAAATGTGACCCTGACCTTGGAAATATCGATGTAATTCTTTCGCGCGACACACCGTCTAATGATGGTATGAAAATTGCTGTTAAAAATAATATTTTAAGAAACTGAGAGTTAAGAGTGACAGTGACGGAAGAATATCCATCAATATTTAAACAAGACACACTGGTTATGAATCAATGAAATACTTTACAGTTCTTCTCAATGGACAGCAGGGAGGGCCTCTTCAGGAGTCAGGACATCAGTGAGCATCCGTCAGGGATGTCTGCTTTCTCCCGTCCTGTTCAACCTTTTCTTTGAGAAGATAATAAAGGCGACTCTCCATGACCAACACACCTCTACCTTCATCGGTGGAAGACCCATCTCCAACTTGAGATTCGCTGGTGACATTGACCTCATGGGTGGCACCAGCAGTGAACTTCAAGATCACACCAACAGACTATGAAACAGCATGAGTATATGGGATGGAGGTCAACCAACACCATTGCAGACATCACCATGAACAGCAAGAAGCTATAAGAAGTGAACAGTTTCAAAACACTTGGGCGCAACCCTGTCCAAGGATGGACCATTACTGCTGAGGTCCTAATAAGAACTGCTACAGCGTTGGCCAGACTGAGCCGGTTGTGGACAAGCAGTTCCATCAGCTTCCCCACCAAGTACAGGCTCTACATGTACCTCATAGTCCATCCTAGTCTATGGCTTAGATACCTGGAGGCTTCCCGCAGACACAGAACACAAGATACAGGCATTTGAACATAAAAGTCTCCGATGATATATTAATTATGTATTAAAAATGTAATTCGATAACTTGAGAAATATAAAGGTGTCCTTTTGAAAACATACCTTGACAAAACTTCTGACAAACTAACTGACCAAAAAAAACTTTGATATACTTTCTCCCTATTACTTTCACATGTATTTGTATTATGGAATGGACAGAAACTCTGTTGAATTCAGCTAAAACATCATGATAATAACTGTTTTGATATGCGTTATGATGATTTGGAAAAAAGGCATCTAAGTTGTTCACAAAGCTTCATAACATCCACATAAAGAAAACGTCTTAGCCCAATAGCACCAATATTTTTCAGTAGACCTGAACCGTTTTCAAACTCAGCAGCTATACCATTAGAAAAAGGGTTCTGAGCATGTTTCATGAGAATTTGGTAAAAATGTTACTGCTAGAATGTTCAGAAACTTCTCATTTAATTTGACCTAGCAATATAGTTTTTGGACGAAGTTTTGTAATGGACCAATTTATTATTTAAACCAGGACCAATTTATTATTTAAACCAATGTTCTGAAAAAATTTCATGAATATTGGAACCAAAAATAATCTCTAATGTGTTAACCTTGTACAATTTTGACAACGGACAATGCATGTTTAACAATGGGCAAAATGTCATCACAAAAGCTCACAGTCAACACATTGAGTTAGTGTTAGCTAAGAAGAACATATTTAGCTATAGGTGCATATGTGTATGAATTAACAGAGCAGTGTGAACAGGGTTTTTATTCAAAATATAAGTAAATAGGCTGTTTCACTATAATAATACAATCAAAAGTGTACACATTTAATCTTTTGAAAAGAAACTTGTTGACTAAACAGGGGTTTTTATTTGATAAAAGCAAAATACATTGTCAAGTGCATACTCACAAAGAGGGTATTGTTCTAAGTCTATATATGTTTCCGACATCACTTAGTTTCAATTGAACACTTCTCACTATCAACAGACCAGCTGTCACTAATCTTCCTTGTTAAGAAGAACACTCATGGTTTTCAAGCAGCAGTTAAAGTGTGCTGACATGACTAAGTATTAAAATCTTCATTTTGCAGTACGTAGATGGTGTATACAAAAAATTATGTAGAAGGTTAATATTTTAAATCATTATAATTTTAATGTGATCGCTACAAAGTCAATTAACGGTGTCCATATAGTTTACAATTCGGTGTTTGAAACTTCATATTGACATTGCTAAGTCAATCTTAACTTCTTACTGTATAGTATTCCTGTGTTATGCTAAATCACTATTGCTGAAAAATTAATATACTTAAATCTAATTTCCATGTCAGTCAGCAATTTAGAATTTTTCAAATAAAATATAACAAGAGATGTGTTCATCAGAAACTCATTGTGACGCTTTGAAATAAAAAAAAAAAATTACCTTTGACCTTGAAGTATTACCTTGATCCTGAACTTCCACCACTCAAAATGTGCAGCTTCATGAGGACGCCGCTTTGAATTTTAATTACATGTTAATGAGATATATCCTGATCTGGAAATTTATAATATGACAACTCAGAATTAAACTGCAAATGTCAACAAACTGGCCACTAAGATATACAAATCAATGAACTTATTAATTAAATTGATCCAACACAAACTGTTAATACCTAAAAACAACGATCTGAGCTGCAGTAAAAACAATTGACATATTTACTCGCATAGGAGGAAGTGTTCGTAGCTATGGGTAGAAGCATTTCAGTAATGATGTAACAAAACTACGACGTAAGTTGTACTGCTCATATTTTATTTAAGCTCACTTTGAGTTTAAGGTTTTAATGCAATGAAAAAAGAAACTTTTGTTCTTTAATTATTTACTGAACATTGTGGACCGACTACATAGCATTTTCAATCGGACCTGTCTTAAAAACTTCGGTCCTGTCTAACAGTCTGGCACATTTGGAAATGTCTGCGAACAATGTTTTTTTCTATAGAGTTGAAACACATTTTCTTAAATTTTACTATGTGACCTACAGTTTTAGTTTTTAGCTGTGAGCGTTAGCTCACGACTTAATTTATAGAGCATGTTTTGCAAATCAGTATCAGTAGCTACGCTAAGAACCGTAAATCATTATGCTAGGAACAATTACCGCTGCCTGTCTGCACTTCAGACAACGAATGCTTAGGAGCGTCTGCACTACAACTGCACTGAGTGTATTTACCAGCTTGTAAGACGACATTTGCCAGTCTAGCGTTCATCATTGAAATCTGTACATATGGTTGCTTTCAGGGACAACGGGGCTTGTTATATATATTGCATGTCAAATAAGATTAGCCTGTGCACACTGATTAGCCTGTGTAATGCGCACAAGCCTATCAAGGACAACAGCGAACATCTTCAGTGCCTTCAGTGCTTTGATTTTATCACACAGTCACATGGACCAGTTTCAAATATGGCAGAACTATCATTGAGGAAATATAAATTCATGTTCTTACAAACTTCCATGAATATCGGACAATACATGTGGCGCTTCTATAGTTTTCATTAGCTAATTGTTGATGAAAGATTGACAGGCAACGACCAACCAATATAAAGAGATCAGACTGAGAAAAACTCACCATAAGCAGGTCAAGCTCAAGTGAGTTAAAAATGCAGGCTCAAACATTCAGCCATCAAGTGTGACCTATCCTTCATAGATAGGGTAAAGACATAAATGCACAAAAAAGTGTTTTTAACAACTTTTAACCTATAAATATGTTTCTTCTTGTTTAACACTATCACACTTTTATCTTCACCTCACTTTCGTGCTTTGAAGTCTCCCTTTCAATGCTGTTAAACCTTTTATTCTTGCACTGACACGCGCACCTGCCAATAGTACCCGCAAGGGGGTTCCGGCAGTATTGAAAGATAGAAAGATATATACATCAGACATTATACAGGCAGGTTGTTTCAATGCATTTTTGAAACATTTATTCAACTACTCATGGTTCGGCCTGTATCAACGATTACGATTACAAGATGTGGCATATTTTCACGGCATCGTGCACCGCTCTTCGCGACAGGAGAAAGATCGTCTGGAACACACAAATGATCTGAAAGGCGCGCGCACTGTTGACATGGTAACGGTGGTAACGATTGCAAAAGACAACAAATTCAGGGTGTGGGATCGATCCCGGGACAAAAAGAGGGCCACAGATCGGCAGGCCAAATCGAGTAACTAGCGATAATTAAAAAAATATATAAAATATAAAAAATATTCTGGTAAAACGGGGATTAATGCATTTGCGTTACGTGTCAACCCAGATTAGGTCATGCAGTCAGCACGTACGTGTCAACCCAGATTAGGTCATGCAGTCAGCGTTACGTGTCAGCCCAGATTAGGTCATGCAGTCAGCGTTACGTGTCACCCCAGATTAGGTCATGCAGTCAGCGTTACGTGTCAACCCAGATTAGGTCATGCAGTCAGCACATACGTGTCAACCCAGATTAGATCATGCAGTCAGCACAGGCGTTACGTGTCAACCCAGATTAGATCATGCAGTCAGCACATACGTGTCACCCCAGATTAGATCATGCAGTCAGCACATACGTGTCAACCCAGATTAGATCATGCAGTCAGCACATACGTGTCGCCCCAGATTAGGTCATGCAGTCCGCACAGGCGAACTAGGAACGACAGTTGTCAAAGAACGTGTCACCCCGGATTAGGTCATGCAGTCCGCACAGGCGAACCAGGAACGACACTTGTCGCTTAGACTGGATTTTACTTTTCGCACATGCATTAAACTCTTTTTTCGCAGAGTGCGGCTCATATATAATTATATTTTACTTATTTTTAGGGCTGTTTCGTTTCCGGTTTCGTTTCAATTTTAACGTCATTTTTTATATTTTATTAAGTTCAAGCTGTTATTTTTAGCGGATGTTTTAGTCCTCTTGATTCGCGACTTTAATAACATACAGATTATTTATATTTATTTTTGTTGTAAAGAAATATTTCAGAGAAACGTATTTGCTTATTATATAACTTAAAGATTATTTGAAGGTTAAACATATTATTCAATAAAACAACAACGGGGACTGTGTGCGCAGAGAAAAAAAAAATTCATTGGCCTCGCTATAAAGTAAAAATACACCGCAATAGCATAAAGAAAACTAACAATTATTCTTTAATTAGCCTAAATAAAGTCTGTTTACACAGAAAGTGTTTTCCGGCGGACCACCATAACAATTATATTAGTTAAATGTTTAATATTACACATTATTGTTTTTTGGAAATATTAATTTCGCTATCAAGTAGATTTCACCGCAATAGCATTCGGAACACTAACAATTATTCTTTAATTACCGGTAGCCTCAATAAATTCTGTCTCCACAGGACGTGTTTCACTGGGCCACCAGGATGCGTTGTTCGTGACCGGCAGTGCGGAAGAGGACTCGCCGAACATAGTCGGCGTGTATGATGTCGGCAGACTGGAATACCGCGCCATCCGAGAACTTGTTAGACGACGGGTTTTATTTCGCTCTTTGCTAATTGCATGTGTATTGCTCCCATTTGCTTCAATGAATTTCGACAACATATAATGATGACGTCTATATGAGCCCCGTTCTGTGAAAAGTAGGGTTCATGCACGTGCGTAAATTGTCGTCCCAGATTAGCCTGTGCAGTCCGCACAAGCTAATCAGGAACGACTCTTTCCACGTTTGTTAAATTTTTTCGTTAAAATAAAGTCTCTTTTAAACGAAATTTCAGTGTGGAAACTGTCGTCCCTGATTAGCCTCTGCGGACTGCACACTGTACGCAATGTCACTGATTAGCCTCTGCGGACTGCACACTGTACGCAATTCGTTAAGTCCAGTCTTTCCCAGAACGCGGCTCATATAAATAATCCATTAATTGCAGTTTTGTTTTCAATATTTTTTATTGAGTTTCTTTTATGTAATTATTCTTTCTACACTTAAAACGTCCATATTTTTGTAAAATGTTGCATTTCCCCTGAAAGTTATTCGTTACTTAAGATACGTTCATGATTAATTTGATTACAAAACAGTCCAATTAAGTAAACTTTTCAAAAATAACAAAATATCGTGCGTCATACTTGCAATCGTTATACTCAACAGAAGGTGGCCTGCAATGCAAACACGAGGTTTTACGAAGCAGACAACAGATTAGTGGTCATGGAAATTTACGATAAGTTTTACTTGTTTGACCTTGAAAAAATGGACGTCAGCGTCGTGTTTCTGGGTCGAGTAGTCGATACACGAGTGTGTATCTTGACCAAACGGAAGCGTACGTACAATTCTTATTTACATTTTGCAATTCATGTGTGGAGGTGGCAGTTTTCAAAACATAGTTGTTAAATATTCCGGTCATGGTGTGCCATTACTATTCCGCGTCACTAAGAAATCAAATTCATGATTTAAAGTTTTGCTAACTGAACGATTTGGGTTAGAACGTGTTAGAAACCGTTCCGCCCACTTTATCTCTGTCTATGACGTCATTCTTCCATTGTAGAACTCCTCGTGACGTCACGTTTTGGCAAGAACGTGAAACTGTACAACATCACAAACGGCTGCATTGACGACATAATAAAAGCTGGGCACAAGAAGGAGATCTACCAAGTTGTGGTCAGTTTTTATACCTTTCTTTACATTATGTCATATGCCACCTGTACTGTACAAGTGTAGTAGCAAGCAGTGAACATCTCAAAACTGTATTGCAGTTTGTTTTTGAATGTTTTGACGAACATTTACATTCGCAAGTGATGTGTTCATATATATACGACCATTCTCCCCATACCTCTGATTCAAGTAGGGCAGTTAACAGATCTGATAAAAGCATGTGTACTAACTTTTGTACTAAGTGATTGGAATCGGTTCCCCAAAACGGAGTCGATTAATTGGAGGCCATAATCAGCGATTAATCGATTAATCAGCTTTTTTAACAAAAAATTAAGTTTTTAATATTTAACCAATGTTTTTGTTGATATTAACATTATATTAATATATTTTATCAAAAAGAACTTTATCATGACTATTCCTTATGTGTTTTGTGATTTAATAATGAATCCATGCTTAAAAATCTTGCTTTGTGTTTGAAATATTGTGGCTGCAATGTTATGTACTGTGTGAATAAGGCGTTAAACCCCAATAACTACAACAAATCTTGTATAGAGTGAAGAGTAATACAGATTATTAAATAAAAACAGACCTTTAAAAAGTAATTTTATTTCAAAAGAACAACTTGTATGATCATTATCAGAAGAATATGAAAATATCTACTTAAATATGGGCCTTATGATAATAGTTTCTTGACATGGAAAGGGAACAAATTTTTCTCTTACCGACATCTTGAATGAATTGGCTATAGCCGCTATACACATCTGTATTACGATCGCTGATAGGTTTAAAGGGGTTGTTTTATAATGTTATTAATTAGTTGAATTCATATTGGCTTTGTTATTGAGCTGCACTCTGGATCAGCAGACGATTTATTTCATAAATCAATCTCTGGGTTAATGGTCGCCATCTTTCGAACTACTTTAAAAAGTACAACAACAACAATAACAGTAGAAGACAATTTTAATTGCGAAAAGTTGAAAAATTGAGTACATGTGTCACGGTTGTTGAGTGAAATAGTGTTATTTTCAACTGTGTATGAAGCATGTGAACTGGTAGTGGAATAACCAAATTGTTGGTGGAAATGGAATTTAGAAATATATCTAATAATTCATCATCGTGTAGAATTATCATCAGCATCATTTCTGTGGAACATTGCACTATTCAAAATACAAGTGTTTCATAGATATGGTGCTTTTGACATAGTTCACTAACCATCAAGACTGAAATGATTCATGCACACAGGTAAAGTAAATAATTGAATTTGTGCAGAATGTTTATTTTTTACAAATTATTAGATCTATGTAATTTGACCAATTTATTTTAGATTGATTGCACTGAAACTCAAAGTCTAAAGCTTAGTATAAAGACACTTAAGCCAGTTTTCTGAGAAGAAACAATACTTGTTCAGAGTATAGCAGGCTCATGCGGCCTCTGGTTTATTTATTTGGCCTCGGCCTTTAACCTGGGTCGCTTTGATTTCAGGTGTTTAGCCCCCATATCAACAAGGCTCTCGACCCTATATGTAGTTATTCATATTTTTTAAAGATTTTGAGAACCCTCACTCGTGCCAGTGGGGATAAAACAGGGACCTTCTTATAGCTAGATGAATGCATCAAATATGCCAGCAACACTTTATAATCAATAACTTTATAATTGATGATTCTGTTCTTTTAACTACATTACTAATTTACCAAAACAATGTGAAACACATTTTTATGCCCCCAAAGGAGGGCATATAGTGATCGCACTGTCCGTCTGTCTATCCGTCACACTTTGCATTTAGGTTTCGAAAAAATGCTCATAACTTCTATGTCGCTTCAGATGTAACATTCATATTTGGAATGCATGTGTATATGGACATGGCCTTCCCATACACACACAAATTTTGACCCCTTTGACCTTGAACTTAGGGTCGGCTTTTAGGTTTTGAAAAATGCTCATAACTTCTATTAAAGCGTTTATCGGGGGCGTATGTCATCCTACGGAGACAGCTCTTGTTTTTGCTACTGTCCTCTGCACAAACCATGATATATCTGCATATATGCATCCAACCAAATCAGTAAAACTATTTGTCACTTAATTACAGTAAACTTATTGCATGTTAACTTTTCAACAATATATATATATACATGTATATATAATTATATATAACAGATCTTGAAAAAAACTCACATCAAACTTCAAATTGTTTTTGTAAATTATAGGCTTTAATTGGTATTGTGACATTGACACCACTCATGCATACAACTATACAATTATACAACTATGGAGCACATTATTTATGAGAAATTCCAATACATCAACATATGGTCTCAGAT
The DNA here is from genome assembly GCF_020536995.1 of Dreissena polymorpha. Lineage (NCBI taxonomy): Eukaryota > Metazoa > Mollusca > Bivalvia > Myida > Dreissenidae > Dreissena > Dreissena polymorpha. The sequence goes on along the minus strand of NC_068355.1, from coordinate 189,655,947 downwards.
TTAAGGCAGATAATCTAGTGCTTTTTTGCTGTCATTTTTACTATTACACATTTTTTCATTTTATGTTATGATGCATTGATCTTGTTTCTAAATTAAGCAAGCAATCATGTTTAACTTTTGAAGAAAGATGTTGTCTGATAAATATAGAAAATATAATCACTACAAAGTGAACAAAATTCAGTTGAAGACTGTGACCAACAAAGATTTGCCTAAGAGCAATTCAGATCATGATTTAAATTAAATACAAGTAATATGAAAGTCTGCCTATTGGATCCCAGTTAAGACTTATTTGTCAAATCTGCACATTAATTTTCCCTTAGTCATGTAGAATTGGGGACTAAATACCATCAAGTCATGTAAAAAGGAGCAGGGTATAGCACGCTGCTATTGATCTCTTGAGCTTTCACATGAAGTTTACGGGTAATTTTCATACAACAAATGATATTATGTAGTGTAATGATAAAGCATTATGAGCACAAATTATATCTCTTACTAGTGGTGCAAAAATCAATTTAGTGTCACATTTCAAAAGAAAATTTATATAAAAAGGTATTATTAATTGTTAAAACGTTATAAAAGGTTATTTCAATTCACTAAAGCATTTAATTACAAGGACAAGTGCATTTTATGTCCATTACAATACATGTAACAGTATTGGCATTGTATTTATCTGCATTTGATGTGCATTTAAAAACACTTAAAAATGCAGACAAGACACACTTCTAACAGAAACAAATGTATTTTTTTCTGCATTTTTCCAGCATTAATACTCTTCAAGTGTATTTTTTATCATCCCAAATACACTTTACCAGGGAAAAGGTATGTTAAAATGCATTTTAGTTTGTTTTAAGTATATTTTCAAATGCATTAAGACACTCTTTTCTTTTGCAAAAAATGTTGAACAAAAACTTGAAAATATTTAATATACTAAAGTGTAGTAATAATTAAAGTTTTGTATGAGCATCAAAAACAGTGTCAAATTCATACCAGTGCCTATTTAGTAGCAGTAGGCCTTATATGGTCTACTTGTGGTAGAAATAATGCATTTTGTATAATACAACATACATTAATTAAAAAATATAGCTGCCCATACAGTTCAAAACAATGTTCAATTAACTACACTATGCAAAGTTGAAATATGACATCAAGCTTGGAATAATCTTTTCAATAATGAATAATATGCTGTTTTAATTTATAAGTGAAATAGACACTTGCATATAAAAACTGATTTTAAATCAAAACTAAATGTTTAATTTGATTTTTAGCTCCACTGCCCAAAGGTCCTGTGTTCATCGTGCATCCATGCATAAACTTTTCCTTTAAACATCTTCTCCTAAACTACTGGTCCTATTCTGGTGAAATTTCTTAGGAATGTTTCTGGGGTGTACCTCTTTCAAAGTTGTTCAAATTATGCCCCTGGGGTCAAATTTGACTCTGCCCTGGGGGTCACAAAATTGAAAATTTGCTTAAATAAGGCCTATTTTGTGAAAACTTTCAAAATCTCCCGTCCATAACCATTGGGCCTAGGGCTATCAAATTTGGTATGTAGAGACATCTAATAGTCCTCTACCAAATTTGTTCAAATTATACCCCTGGGGTCAAATTTGACCCTGCCCCGGGGGTCACAAAATTGAACATATGCTTATATAGGGTATATTTTGTGAAAACTTTACAAATCTTCTCGTCCATAACCATTGGGCCTAGGGCTACCAAATTTGGTATGTAGTGGCATCTTATAGTCCTCTACCAAGTTTATTCAAATTATGCCCCTGGGGTCAAGTTTGACCCTGCCCCGAGGGTCACAAAATTGAACATATGCTAATATAAGGCCTATTTTGTGAAAACTTCAAAAAAATTCTTGTCAATAACACTCCGGCCTAGGGCTATCAAATTTGGTATATAGTGACATCTAATAGTCCTCTACCAAATTTGTTCAAATTTAATCCCTAGGGTCAAATTTGACCCTGCCCCGGGGGTCACAAAATTGAACATATGCTTATATAATGCCTATTTTGTGATAACTTAAAAACAAATCTTATCCATAACTATTAGGCCTAGGGCTACACAATTTGGTATGTAGTGACATTGTATAGTCCTCTACTTAGTTTGTTCAAATTATGCCCCAGGGGTCAAATTTGACCCTGCCCCGGGGGCCACAAAATCAATTATATGCTTATATAATGCCTATTTTGTGAAAATTTTAAAACTCTTCTTGTCCTTAACCATAAGGCATAGGGCTACCAAATTTGGTATGTAGTGATATGTTATAGTTCTCTACCAAGTTTGTTCAAATTATGCCCCTTGGGTCAAATTTGACCCTGCCCGGGGTCACAAAACTGAACATACGCTTATATGGGGCCTATTTTGTGAAAACTTTAAAAATCTTGTTGTCCATAACCATTGGGCCTAGGGCTACCAAATTTGGTATGTAGTGACATCTAATAAACCTCTACCAAATTTGTTCAAATAATGCCTCTGGGGTCAACTTTGACCCTGCCCCGGGGGGTCACAAAATTGAATAAACGCTTTTAAAGTGCCTATTTTGTGAAATCTTTAAAAATCTTCTTGTCAAAAACCATTTGGACTATGGCTACCAAATTTGGTATGCAGTAACATCTTATAGTCCTCTACCAAGTTTGTTCAAATTATGCCCTTTGGGTCAAATTTGATCCTGACCCGCATGTCACAAAATTGAACATTATATACGCTTATATCTTGCTTATTTTGTGAAAACTTTAAAAATATTCTTGTCCTTTACTCTAGGACCTAGGGCTACCTCATTTTGTATGTAGTGAGATATAGTAGTCCTCTACAAAGTTTTCTCAAATTATGCCCCTGGGGTTAAATTTGACCCAGCCCAGAAGGTCACAAAAGTGTACATGTGCTTAAATAGGGCCTATATTTAAGTATTTGCACATGCAGAGAAATTTGTTTCAGCCTTTTTTCAGCAGTGGAGTGATACAGGGCCATTATGGCCCTCTTGTTTAAATACTCAAAAAATGAAACCGTGTTCATGCTTGCATGAACACAGTTTATAAATGCTGTCAGAATTATAAAATATGCAATTACTATAAATACAAATGCCAGGGAAAAGTGCTTTTTGTAATAAAAAATTCGAATGAATATTACAATAATACATTCTGAATACTTTAGTATGTAATTAACAGTTTTTGTCTGAGAAAATCACTTAATTTTATATATTTATTCAAATTCACATAAATCATATTTCAAAAACACATCATTACTTCAAATCCTTTCACACAATACTGAAAAAAATGCACAGTTTCTGATTGTTATTGATTCTTTATTAATTTATACATGTACCATTTTTTAATCTTGATGCATCCTCAATTGTATAATGCACATCTTAATCTGTTTTAACAATTATAATATAAAGATTAAGGCTGACTCGGTAAAATAATAATCCATGATTTCTGCAGTACTTGCAGACAAAATAGGAATACTGCTGTGATATTATTTTATCTATCTAATGGGATATTAATTTGGCTTCAATAGAACAAAATCAAAGCATACACATGTATAAAATGTGTATGTATATATTAGTTAAACTTAAATTGATTGACCATCGATAAAAAGATATTATAATATATGTATGTATATATATATCCTTGTAAAACTAAAAATTAAATATGTATGTTTCTATTACATCATTTAGGACTTTTATTTTCAGACAAAGTAGAGTGAAGCTTAAAACAGTATCCAATTGTAACAGTCAATTTTGGGAAAATCAACCTTATAATTATTTTCTGTGTTGGCCAATGTCATAATTGGTATAAAATGTATATTGAACTGGAAGTTTTCTTTATTTTAAATGATAACATTTGCTTGGTCAGCCATAATTGTCACAATCAAGTGGTCTTTTTACACTGTAGTTTTCTCACTGACTATGGGTTTGTTCTGAGAATGAGCCACACAAAGTATCGTTGGGGAGATGAGTTGTCAATTTTATGTTTATCAGTCTTTCATAAACCAGTATACCTGTAAAAAGGGAATTTGTAACTAATAATCACACAATATACACAATTAAAATTGTATGCATTTAGATTTATTTAGTACTGCACATTAATCATTTTCCAAAAATATGTAGCAACATTACATTATATAATGCTGCAATACTAAAGTAATTTACTAATTAAAGGTCGCTGATGTGTAATGGATGTGGTGTCCACCTAATGATTTGGAGGTCACTGGTTTGATCCCCAGTGTGGGAGCATTCTTAAGAAATCTCCAAGAGACACCCAAGTACTGGTTCTAGGCACAGGAAACGAACTCAAGAGCATTTCACATACATGTACGTAGTTAGTACTTTAAATTTAATCGAACTAAAAATGGGTTAAAACTAACAACTGAAACCCTTATTAATACATTTTATTTTGAATCAAGCAAATGTGCAAATTCATTAAAAATAATGAGTAAAATTTAAAAATTCTACTTTAAAGTTATCATGATAATTTAGATCATTTTCAGAATATTTAATGATGATAATGATACAATTATATATTCCCTAAATGATAAAAATAAAACATGTAATGTTAATTTATGCAAAAAACGTTTTAATTTTATCAATATCATGGTAATTACAACTAGATACAGGCAATTAGATCAGAAACGTGCATTAATTATATTAACCCATTCATGCCTAGCGTCCTGAAAAAAAGGACATTGCAAACAGCGTAGACCCAGATGAGACGCCGCATCATGCGGCGTCTCATCTGGGTCTGCGCTGTTTGCTTAAAGAAATTTCTGTAAGAAATATTCTAAATATAGAAATAAATATACCAGACACCCCTACTTTTGGAAATAAATTGATCCAATTTAGAAGGATGGGAGAGTCCACTGGGCATAAATGGGTTAATGAACAACCCAGACATTTGTAGTGATTTATGGTCACTATTTGATTAACGTTCTATACATGACCTGTCATAAAAGGTATTTTTTAGACAGTACTACAATCGGCAATGATAGTCTGTATTGCATACATATTCCAACGTCTATTATCGATTCGCTTCCTCAAACTGAACAAATATTTAATGTTTACATCGCGAAACGTAATGCATCCAGTTTCACTTTCGGTTTGGTTGGTTTTGTAAACACCGTAATTTCATCTAAAAAATTGGATGATAGGGTGGTTAAATAATAATGGAAAAGTAAATCACTTGGATAATAGGTCAAAATGCAACACAGATGAACGTTAATAGTGCTCTTAATATCAAAGTTTCGGTAAAAAGTTTGGCGCTAGTTCAACGCGCATGTATGCAGCCTCATAACAATAGACTGACAACCTTTTGGGTAGTAAAGTAGTAATACAAGGCAATATGGCGACCGTTAGCCACGAGGCCTATCTTACGGAGGAATCCGAGATAGCCGATGTATCACGATTGATTGAGCTGAAGACAGCCGTATTGGCCTGAGGCCGCAGGCTCAATAACAAAGCCAATATGAATTCAACTAATATATGACAATTTTATTAATTAACTTTATATTGTTCAGCAAGAAAAACTTGAATTTCACTTTCGAATTACAAATTTACAGTTTTTTGCTATTTAATTAAGAATGAAGTTTTGAATAATAGGAAAATTTCTGTTTTATACAACTTATTGGTGCACAGAAACAATAGCATTTAAACATGATACAAGATGATTCCTAGACATTACATGATGCAGGAACACAATTTGACAGGTCGCGAAATTATGTAAAATTTACCTGAATAACCATGGTAACATTTCAGCCCCACTGGATCCACTACCGTTGTTTTTGATACAACTCAGAAAGACAATAAGGATTGAAAACTTACTTATTGCCATTAGGAATTGCATTTGCAATGTGTAAATCCTCCATGATTTCGAATTTATTTTGCTGTCTGCGTTCGTTGTACTTGTACTTGTATCTCATTGAAAACATTGAAAGTTGTAATTTATGTACGCTGAAATATTTAACCTTACTGCACTATTGTTATTGTCAAAACATGGAGCTGAATATGCAAGGGGCTGAGTGCTTAAAATATATTTTTAAAGATTTAAACTTTTGCACACAAAAACATATATATCGAATGATCCGTGCGGTAAAAAAATCGTCAACTTTTCGTTGACTCTAAATTTTCATGGTCATCGTCACGTCAGCAGCAATTCGTCGATGACGCGTCGACGATCTGATTAATCAACTCACCACTAGTACTAAGTAATTGGAAATCAGCTAGCCAATTAAAAGTGTATGTTAACTGGCCGCCACGATATGACTTGTTTACTGTTGAAAACGGTGATCAATGTAAATAAACACCGTTCTGCGAAAAATGGGCTTAACGCATGTGCGTAAAGAGTTATTTCAGATTAGCCTGTGCAGTCCGCACAGACTTATCAGGGACGACGCTTTTCGCTTTTACGGAAATTTCGCTAAAAAAGGTCTATTCTTAGCGAAAATCAAGTCAAGGCGGAACGTGTCGTCTCTGCTTTCCCAGAGCAAGGCTCATATCGTTGTTTTACAGGTGAACGATCCGGGAACGCTCGCTGCAGTGACGGTAGTTTTTGGACCTGTAGTGTTGATGGACCTTGTCACTCATTCTCGCGTGTATGAGATCTCAAACAGTACGTTCAGGAGATGCGAACGTATATTTACCTCTCAAAATTAAACATACGTTGGAATTTCGCGGCATATATCGTACAATATATTTCAATGTTAACGGCGTTTCTTTTTCTGTGTACGCATTGCATACTAGCATAACATATACTATCAATAAAGCGCACTTTGCGAATGTTGTTTTCAAGATCAGTTTATGGTGTTCGCTCCAAATGTTATAAGACTACGAAAGTGTTATCGACCAATCGACTTTTAAGTTTGAACGGATGTTGTATACCAATGAGTCTCTTTCGTCATGTTAATCTGTTGAAGAAATTCAGTTCTATTCAAACAAATATTTATTTTATGTGAACACATGTAAGCACCGTTGTCGCTTAGTTGATTGCCTTTATAAATTAATATATAAGCCGCGTTTTGTGAATACGGGGCATAATGCATGTGCTTAAAATGTCGTCCCGGATTAGCATGTGCAGCCCACACAGATTTATCAGGGGCGACACTTTCCTTATAGAATAGATTTTCGTTTATAGGAGACTTCATTTAAACGAAACATTCCATAAAAGCGGTAACTGCACATGGTTATCTGGGAGTATACTTTAAAAGCATGCATTAAGGATTGTTTTCCCATTGTTAGCTTTGTTAGTTTCCCGATTGAAAGAACTTAAATTACCGGTCGATGTTTTTAATTTCGATTTCTTTGGTATTGACAGATCAATGTTTTACAAGGTCTTATTAACATAAATGTGAGTACATGTATAAATATATGGTATAAATCTATGTATATATTGTTTATACCCACATCCTTTTCTAACTCCCGATGCACACGGTTAAATGTCGTTCAGAATATTGCATCATGAACATGTCATTTAAATTCATAACTGGTTATTTAAATTTATATTAATTTCATAAAAAGATGTTCTCGACATGTCTGTATTTCAAACGGTATAAATGTAAATATTTCAAAGCGGTTGTCAGCAACATTCACTTTTGAGCACAAATACGAATTGCATATAGATCAAAAAGCGAATGTCAAGAAGTAATCAAGCAGTCGCTACTCTCAAGATTGATATCTGCTACAACGAAATTGGCACGCATTTTTTTCAAATGTTTATTGAGCAAAAGCAATTAACAAGAAGCAGTTAAGCATTCTTTTTTCACCTTGAGATGGTCTCATATGAATAGATACTAAATACAGGTGTAAAACAGTTACGATTACATGTAACATAAAGGTTTGAAAAAAAACACAACAACATGGCTTTCATTCAACGTTGAATCCGAAATAGGAATCGGTTGAAATCAAAGCTAAATCTGATCCCAAATGACTTAAGTAGGTCTGAAAGCGGATAGTGTCGCCCCTGATAAGTCGGTGAGGACTGCACACGCTAATCTGAGACGACACTTAACGCATATGCATTAAGCCCGATTTTTCCAGAGCGAGGCTAAAATGATTTTACATTTTTAGGATACCAAAGAATTGTGAATGGAACATCACGAAATATACCGGTAAGCAACAAAAAAATATTGATGCCAATCTCATGTACATCCAGGCTCCTTCGAGTAGCGCTATAGGTTTGAGTGATGCAATATTGTCATATAGCGCTGGTCTATGAGCCGCGTCATGCGAAAATTGGTCGTATGTCATAACCGCTCACCTTATTCAACCACGTGGCAAGAGTTTGTTCGGGCCATTTAAAACTAGTAGATTATTGAAACAGATACGTTCATAAAAGTTTCGTTTATCTCGTAGAAGAATACATGCTGAGTCCGGTTTATCTGAAAAACACATGATAAGACCAAAAATAAGTACATGATATTCCGCATCGGTCTTCATTTGGGTTTTAACAGACTGATTTGGGTTTATTAAACCAACTTCTAAAACCATACATGACCTATAAAGTTAGATAAGTCCTATTCACATCACATTGAATGTCCTTACCAACTTTATCATGTCAAGGTCTTTAAAAGTTCGAAATTTAGACAACATGCTATAGTAGAAGCAAAGCAGATATATAACATAAAACAATATTTGACAGAAACGACTGCAAAAGTCAATGTCTTTTTGTGTTTCGACACGATCATCATTAGTTTACGAGGAAATACTTTATCATAAGTTTAACAACAATCAAAGTACAAGGCATCCCTAAGCTGTCGCATGACTTTAACCCATTTATGCCTAACGTCTAGAAAAAAGGCCTTTGCAAACAGCGTAGACCCATATGAGACGCCGCATCATGCGGCGTCTCATCTGGGTCTGCGCTGTTTGCTTAATGGAATTTCTGTAAGAAGTATTCTAAATATAGAAATAAATATACTAGACATGCCTAATTTTGGAAATAAATTGATTCAATTTAGATGGATGCGAGAGTCCACTAGGCATAAATGGGTTATGATACATGTATATTGTTTCTCAAAAGCGATGCGTCCGTATGTTGTTTTGATTTGAAAAGCAATGTCCAGTAGGAGCGATTTCTACAATATTTTATTTAATACTAACGTAATTAAGGAATGCATTTTAAAGGGACTTTTTCACGTTTTGGTTAATTGACAAAATTAAAAAGAAATGTTTCAGATTCGTAAATTTTCGTTTAAGTTATGATTTTTGTGAGGAAACAGTAATACTGAGCATTTACCATGCTCTGAAATATACATTTTATGCATCTTTTGACGATTTAAAAACCTGAAAATTTTAAATTGTTGCAACGCGAAACGACTGAATAATATTGGGAGTTCTGTTGTTGTCGTTATATTTATTGTGTGACACTACGAGGATTGCTTATATAAAGTATAAAATACATCATTCATTGTATGAGAACGGATGGCCGAGTGGTCTAAGCATTAGACTTTAACGTCAGAGGTCAGTGGTTTGAGCCCAGTGGAGGGTTACTTTTTTGTTTCTTTCTTGATTTTAAACAGAAGCTTTTTAGATCAAATGTTAACATTAATTAATATAAAGCATTTAATGATACACTACAATACATGCCAAAATCTGTGAAACGGTCCTTTCGAGTCCATACACAAGTCATTTAACTTTAGGCTTGTTATGCTGTTTAAACATGTACTTAGACAAGACTTCAATGTGGTGTCACATACATAGGTAATACGTATGCGATTCATACCAAACCTGATACCGTAGAGATGGTAATTAAGGAAATATTTACAAAACAAATATGCTCGATTTGAATCATTATTCCAAACAATCGCGGTTCAATATGGGAACATGAATGCTTTCGTCATAAAATGAGTCGCGTTCTGAGAAAAATGGGCTTAATGCATGTGCGTCAAGTGTTGTCCTAGATTAGCCGTGCAGTGCGCACAGGCTAATCATGGACGATACTTTCCGCCTAAATAGGATTTTTGCTAAGAAGAAACTTCATTTAAACGAAGAATGTCGTAAAAGAGGAAAGTGTCGTCCCTGATTAGCCTGTGCGGACTGCACAGGCTAATCTGGGACGACACTTTACGCACATACATTATGCCCAGTTTTCTCAAAACGCGACTCAAATACATGACAAAATGCTTCCATGAACGAACTGTAACATTGATAGAGCTACGACGCTTGACAGAGCCACGACGCTTGACAGAGCTACGACGCTTGACAGAGCCACGACGCTTGACAAGCCAGGAGGCTTGACAGAGCCAAGGCTTGACATAAAAACGATATTTGACATAGCCATGACGCTTGACAGAGCCACGACGCTTGGCAGAGCAACGACGCTTGACAGAACTATGACGCTTGACAGAGCCACGACGCTTGACAGAGCCACGGCGCTTGACAGAGCCAAGACGTTTGACATAGCCAAGACGCTTGACAGAGCCACGACGCTTGACAGAGCCACGACGCTTGACAGAGCCACGACGCTTGACAGAATCACGACGCTTGACAGAGCCACGACGATTGACAGAGACATAACGCTTAACAGAGCCATGACGCTTGACAGAGCCACGACGCGTCTTCGGATTGGAAACACACTGTAACTCGGTGGCGCAAGAGAGTATGTCATCGTTCTGGAACCGTTGTCGGGAGCCCTTCACGGCTGCCAACATTCTGCTACACTGCAACCTCTTTTCATTGCAGAGGCGCCGGCTTCGAGCCGCATTGCACTCCCATGGACTAGTGTTAAACCGTATCATCGAGGAGCGATGCAAAGGCCCGGTCTTCTCTGTGCTGTCCAAATATCTACTGGACATTCTGATAACTGACAAGATCTTGGTCTTTGGGAAAGAGGCAGTAAATCCCACCAACGTATCATACATCTTGCGCGGAAACATACCCGGGCTGATTCTAGTAATATGGTACCGCATTCTTATAATTATTGCAGTGATAGGTGCAATGCAAATTATAATTAAATATTAATACAAACTTTGTATACTAGTATAGTCAAATTTCATATTATAAATACGTATTAAATGATAGTAACAGGCAATACAATACTATATTAACACTTACGTACGCTCTGCGTGTCATACCCTGGGAATGTATAGTCCAGTATATTCCTTATGCCCTTAGGAATGCACTGTTTTAGACCACTATTGTGGACTCAAGAATGGTTACACGATTTTGCTATGATTTGACATAGTGACCTAGTTTCAAACACGTGACTAAAATTCTATCTTTATATAATGTTCAAACAGTCCAATATTTTCTGACTAAGTTCCATAAAGATTAGATGGGAAACGTGGCCTCTAGATTTGTAACGATATGAAATATTACGATACACACATACCGCACACCAAAAGATGCTGGACGCTTGACATAGGATGATTACAGAAGCTCACTTTGAGCACGGAGAGACGTTCTTTAAACGAAAAATATAAAAGCGGAAAGTGTCGTCCCTGATTAGCCTATGCGGACGGCACAGGCTCATCTGGGACGACACTACGCACATGCATTAAACCCCTTTTTCACAGAGCACGGTCCAAATATATTAAAAGATCACTAGTAAGAACAATAAAATAAGAAAGCATAGATAAACACGTAAGTTTAACAATTTATATCAAACAACCCAACAAGAAAGTGTTAGTTGTCATTCTATACAGTCATGCGCCTTTTATGCTCACTAGAAACTATTTTTATAAATATGTAATGTTGATCTTATCAATATCAATCTTATTTTATATTATGTGAAGTTTTATTTACCTTAAACTTAAATGTCTATTTTATTATTTTATCCATATTTCATGAAGTCAATGTCGAAACAATGACACCTGGTTTATTGCACTGATTACCATGGTACCCGGGTGTACTTTGTCCAGGGTTTTCCATGGAAATCCATGGAAAATATGAGGCTGGAGTATTCGTCAATATTTAAAAAAAAAAGGGTGGAAAATTGTCCATGGTATGTGGAAATAGCCTGGAATAGTTTCCATGGTTTTCCAGGCTCCCTGGAATAATTACCATGGAACAATTTCCAGGGTTTTCCAGCCAGCATGGAATAAATACCGTCCGAATACTCCATGTAATCTGGAAAACCATGGAAAACCATGGATTTTTTTCCAGGGTTTTCCAGATTACATGGAGTATTCGGACGGTATTTTTTCCATGCTGGCTGGAAAACCCTGGAAAATGTTCCAGGTTTTTTCTTTGTTTAATATTCCATGGATGCCTGGTATAACATGGAAAATTGTCCAGCGTTTACCATGGTCACTGAATAGAAAAAGAAATTTCTGGTCTAAAAACAATATTCATGTATTAAATGAATACAATACTCACAGCTTAAATAAATCATAATTTAAGGTTAGATTAAAACAAAACAAAAAATCAACATAATGCCTTAGTTTCTTCGATGTATTATTTTGTTCACAATTCATCAAAATATAACATCAGATTACAAATTGTGTTACATTTATTTAACAAATTATTCAGATCAAACAAGTGTTGTTTAATACATGCTTACAAAGCCTCTAGGTCCATTATCATAAATCAGGCCCTTACATAACAGAACAGGCGCTACTTTAAAAGTTAAAAAGTATAATGCAACCTTAACAACATGTATTCAAAGTAACAAAATACAAGCAAGTCAAGTAATATACAGTAACAATTCACGAACCCTGTACAAACGATATACAAGAAACAAAATGAAAAATTTAAGTTATTTTAGCTACTTCATGTTTGTCACAATATATGTAGCTGCCCATGAGAACAATTAAGGATACTATTTTTCTCAGCTACTTTCACTTTAATGCAATTTAGGTGCTCAATTTCATTAAAATACTTTTATATAATTTTATTGTTCAAAGAAATTCAGAACATGAATGCATGTACATGTATTACTTTCCAAGTGACAGTTTAAAATATAATTGCAAGTCTAAAACTTGTGAAGGCAGCTTAGTAAATTATAAGTACCCAGGTGGGATAAAATTACAGTTTTTAAAAACTTTTTTGTTAATTAGCTGGGCTTCAGTAGGTCGTGGATCTTTTATAGAACTTGTACTGCTGTTATACTGTACGGCTCCTGCATGATCTCTGAAAGAAAAACAAAGCAAACAATATTACAAGAAAGTCATAAGTTTTTTACATTCATCTGTAAAAGTAAATGTGCAGCAATCATATGATTGAATATCTATTCTTCAATGCTCATTCATATTTTAATCTATTTTAGATATTTCATATCACTGCTCAATTCGGTACATCTGGCTTTTTTGTATTTGAGCGAACATTTACGATCCTAAGTAGTTAGCAATTATTTCTTTTCCATTTACTGAAATTTATTCTCTTAAAGTTTGCAAGCGGGCTTTAATCTTCTTGCAAACAGGCAACCACACAGGAAAACTGAGACTTTCAAGTGAATAAATTGTTGATTTAACTTATATTTTTATATGACTCTCTTTTATTTTGAAATTTATATTGTTGTTTTCTTAAATGCCCCAAAACGGGGTACACTAGCATGTATCTGGAAACTCAAACATATATAGGAATTTTATATTCAGATATTGCTATATGAAAGATATGCTAATTTGCTAATTCATATAAAAATAACCTGTAATTGAAACTAGACCAAAATATTGGATACCAAAAAGACAAAATACTTTCAGGTGGTTAACACTAAATTACTTATATGAGCCCGGGGCATAACAATATTTACCATGAATTTGTGGCCATGTTAGTCCTCTTGGTAAATGCGCCAAAAGAGCCGCTTTGCTGTCTTGGGTTATTTCCCTGCCAAACTCTGCAGTATCTTCCATCAACTGGTCAGCTACAGTTAAAGCACATAATGAAAATGTATATAGAAAATAATTCAAGTATTGTTTTAAATATTTAGTAAAATTGTCTTTAAATAATAACTTACAATGAAGTTAATACATCACAAAGCATAGCATAACAAAATTTGTAGGTATGATTAGTACAAATTTATTATTGCTATAATTAGAATGATGTGTAATTCTATTGGTATGAAAATGTACAGTGAAACCTAAAAAACAATGCTATTGGTTTAATTAATTTATTTATAAACATTAACAGCATTAATGAGCATTGAGTTCTCATCATGCACAGCACATAACTCCCTTAGCCTCAGTTCCCTAGCCATGCATTATAAACTTCCGATACTACATTCAAGCTTATTAATATCTCCACATAGGACTTCCTTTATCAAGCTGCAAACTGCACTTAGTGAAAATGTGTGTGACAGCTGCTTTTAAACTTCTATATTTGCCATACTTTTACCTTAAATGTCACATACAAAAGGTCTACAATGATGACATAAGAAGAATAAATTTAAAGGAATATTTAGAAATAATGAAAAGCACAAACCTTCAGTTGTTCTATTCCTAGACAGACTTCTGAAACACTTGTATGCATCACTTTTTAACAACATTTCATGTCACTTTCCAAATGATATCCATACATTATTATTTTAAGAAATTCTTGTTAATGGAAAAACTCATTAAGTTAAACTCTACTGTTTGTGAAATTACATTAACTTCATTTTAACAGCAAGTTTAACCTGCATTTTTTCTTCAATACGCCTTCTCCATAATTTCAATCTAACAGGTAAACTTTCTGTATTTGAACTCAGCCAATCAGAAAAGGCTGTGATATTTTATAACCAATAGATTAGCCGCAGACACATCTGACTCACACACAGGCTTTTCAGATAGTTTGTTAATTGCAAACCTGGACTGTAGTTAAATATTGAGTGTGTATACACCTTGAACAGGGTTAAGGAATTTAAACTTGTAGACATTGCTTTGAAAGTTACTACTTTTACTTCTACTACTAGTACTACTACTACTACTACTACTTCTGCAAAACTACTACTACTATTACAACAGCCACAACAACAACAACAACTACCTACTACTACTACTACTACTACTACTGCTACTACTACTACTACTACTACTTCTACTTCTACTACTACTACTACTACTACATCTACTACTACTACTACTACTACTACTACTACTACTACTACTACTGCTGCTACTACTGCTACTACTACTACTACTACTACTACTACTTCACCTACTACTACTGCTTCAACTACTACTACTACTGCTACTGCTGCTGCTACTGCTGCTACTACTCCTGCTGCTGCTGCTACTACTACTACTGCTACTGCTGCTGCTGCTACTATTACAACTCCTGCTGCAGCGACTACTACTACTACTGCTGCTGTTACTACTACTACTACTTCTACCACTACTACTGCTGCTACTTATACTTCTACTACTACTACTACTACTACTACTACTACTACTACTAGTACTTCAACTACTACTGCTACTACTACTGCTACTACTACTGATGCTGCTGATGCTGCTACTGCTACTACTGCTGCTGCTGCTACTTCTACTACTACTACTGCTGCTGCTGCAAATGCTACTTCCTTAACTACTACTACTACTGCTGCTACTAGTATTGTTATTATTATTTATACTACTATTGCTACCATTACTGCTACTATTCCTGTAAATGCTAAAACAACAACACAATAGTAACTGCTAATGTCACTTAAATTTGCACCAATAGTATAATTATCAGTAGTTTAACTGCTTGTACAACTTATACAACAACCACTTTTACTTCTACTCCTACAACATATTCTACTGCCAGCACCAGCATTACTACTTCTACTACTACTACTACTACTATAACTACTACTATTTCTGCCCAAACTATGCACATTGTTTTATGTTTTATTCATATGTTGTGTAAATTGTTGAACTCTGATTTACTTTGAATAAAATGTGTTGCATTTTTATAAGTTATTTTCTCCTCTTATAAAGTCTAAGTTTTTTCCAGGGTTAGCTGAAAATGTTAGAGTCTTTTCCATGCTTAAAAAATTCTATGTTCCACTTTCCATGCTATCTGGAAATATTTTCCAGGGTTATCCAGCCTAAATCCAGCGTTTTCCATTCCTTTTCCATGCTTTTCCATCCAAGGCTGGAAAATGCTTGGAAAAAAAGTCCACGTTTCATGGACATTTCTAGAACAAAACCCTGGAAAACCCTGGAAACTGTTTCAAATTCCAGGGATTACCATGGAATTCCATGTTATACCATGGATTTCCAGCCTAAGTTCCATGATTACCCTGGACAATGTACACCCGGGTACCATGTGGAATACTTAATTGTAACATGTACTGTTACAATTTTGTTACACGTATACACTATATGGGCCTTGTTCTGAGAAAACTGGACTTAATGCATGTGCGTAAAGTGTCGTCCGAGATTAGCTTGTGCAGTCTGGACAGGCTAATCAGGGACGACACTTTGCGATTTTTTGGTATTTTTAGTTTCAAGGAAGTCCCTTCGTATCGAAAATCAAGTTTTGGCTCAAAGTGTCGTCCCTGATTAGCCTGTGCGGACTGCACAGGCTAATCTGGGATAACACTTTACGCTTATGCATTAAGCCCAGTAATCCCAAAACAAGGCTCAAATAGTTTCATCATGTGATCTTTATAAAAGTGGTATACTCTTCTTTTCTCTCTCTTCTCGCTATAGTTCCAAGCTGCAGAGAAAGAAAAATACTGAATTCTAACACGGCACGTGACTTGTTTTCTATAGACAAAGAAGCAAATCAAGCGTGGGTTATTCTGCAATAACTTATGAGCGGAGCTTAATGTTTCGAAAATAGTTCCGAATAAATAAAGAAAATATTGCATTAAAATGCACGTGCTAAAACCCGCTCTAAAAGAAATGTAATAAATGTAGCATGTATATAAGTGTAATGAAACAACTAATTGTATATTTGGTGATTATTGGCATAACCACGCCTACAAAGAATGTTATTTGTTAGGAAACGTAATTCAGAAAACATTTATAGCATGTAAGCTTTCCAGTAGCATCAATAAACGTGACGTCATTAAGTTTCTACGATTGTTGTTTTCAATGAAAGCGACGTCATTTGCAAAATATTTGTAAATGAAAACGACGTCATATGTTTGTACAATTCAATGACGTCACTAAATAGTGAACTGTGTACTAAGAAAGGCGGAGTATTAAAAAAAATTGTTCACGTCCTAAAACTTGAACCAAATCAATAAGAATCTTGTTAGAATCGAAATAATAATTTTCTGTGATGGTTAGTTGTCGAATAACCCACAGTAAGTTGTATAGATGCGTGTTATCAAATCACTCGTGCTTCGCACTCGTGATTTAATTCCTACGCATCTATACTCCTTACTGTGGGTTATTCGACAACAAACCATGATAGAAAAATATTATTTCTTAAATAATATCACGTTATCATATTTATTGTAATAAAACGACGCCAAAGTGTGTCTGGTGCCATGTGGAGTATGTTATTGTCACGTGAACTGTTACAATTTTTGTTACACGTATACACTATATGTTCATAAAGTGGTTCTATGATCAAACAATATAACGATTTCATAAATAATAAAGCACGGTTTGGCGGAAAAATCTCCATGGCATATCTCACTGAACCTGATTTCCTCGTTGTGATCATCCCCCAACTTGGGAATGTAAAACTCGTCTATTGCTTGTTTTATGTTGTAATGCCCACTTCATACAGACAATTTGTTACTACTCTATCATTGCATAATTTATCGAATCGGCGAGGCTTAAAATACCATGGCCTGAAATGCGTATATGAGTTTTTTGACCCTTTACCACTTAGATACGTATTTTCAAGCATGTGTAGTCCATTAGAAAGTACTTTTAAATTAAAGGCCTTTCTTCAAGTTTGTAAGGCTTCCTTTCCAACACTTAGATACTGGTGAGTAGCAAACAACATAAAACCTGAACAAATTGCGAGTTACTCCACGGCTGTTCTGGTTTTATGCTGTTTGCACATAGTCATTTTCACTTTGCTTCTGAATGGGAGAGGGTTTAATATTATACTGCGTGGTTGATATATACGGGAATAATTCAGCAAATACAAAAGCTTTTTACAAGTAAAAAAAACTAACGTAATAAAAAGTATTTAAAAACATCTTATCCTAATGCTCACGCACGCGCATTGGCAATAATCAAATTGTAGTTCGGCCGAGTTAGATACATTGCTTCTTTCAAATCAGATAGTGTTGCAATCTACTATTGTTCTTATCACTTTCTCGCTTATATGGCTGGAATGTGAGCGGCATTAAAAAAGGTATTCAAGGTCATACAATGGCGAAAAATACGAATCTCGGAATGGACGTCGCCAAATTGTCTGTCACGTGATTGCATCCCACTTTTATTTATAATCTGAATCAGCCTGTTAACAGATTTATTTCTGAGAAAACTGGGCATAATGCTTGTGCGTAAAGTGTCGTCCCAGATCAGCCTGTGCAGTACATTTTCGTTAAAATGAAGTCTCTTCTTAGCAAAAATCCAATTAATGCGGAAAGTGTCGTCCCTGATTAGCCTGTGCGGACTGCACAGGCTAATCTGGGACGACACTTTGCGCACATGCATTATGTCCAGTTTTCTCAGACTCATTTAGTACAGTTACTCAGAACTATGAAATATCGATTGAATGGTTTCAATGTAAAATTGTATTGTTGGTATATATCAAATCGCTCCATTGGTGCAAAATGGTGCCACATACCGTTAAATTTAAAGTACACAAGGTACCTTTTTGCACCATGGGTCGAAATAAAACTATGAAGCGCACGCGGATGAAATTGAAAAAAGACTGATCCTTTAATGCTACTTTGACTTTTGAGCTGAAAATACTGCCTATGATTGGTCGGCTAAGTAAGGGCATACGATTGCTGATGATGGACGTTAGGTTATAAAAGTTAACATATTATCAGAACTGTTAAAATAACTATATTGACTGTGATCTGTGAAAAAGGGGTTAAATGCATTTGCGTAAAGTGTCGTCCCAATGTGGGACGACACTTTACGCACATGCATTAAACCCCTTTTTTTTACAGAGCATGAACCCATTATAATCTGCTCTTGGTCTGCCATCCACGAGTGTTATTTGAAACCTTGGCGTTGACCCATGCCAAGTTTTGTTTTTAACTATGACTTGCAAGATTCAACGGCTGACACTGGGACGGATGATTTAAGTCTATAAGTAAGGGAATATTTCATATATATACCCACCACGTAGTTGTTAGATCATCAGGGGAATATTAGAGGAGACTAAAAGTTGATACGCTCCGCTTATGGAAATTACAGATAATTTTCATAGTTCACAAGAGGTCTCTAAAAAGAGAGTTTTATCGTCCATTTTATCGCGATAAAATCTTCTGTCTACATTACCTGCACATTGAATAAGTAATGAATTTCAAAACGGAAGATTACAGATTAGTTCTGAAGTTTTGGAATCCTACCTTTGCGCAGAGACCCGGTGTGGTTTTATGTGATATGGATGAGAAGAAGAAAGAGAATTGTTATTTTTTTAAAGTGTTTTCAGACATAATTTAGAATTTCAAAGTACCAACTTCTGTTATGTACTACTTGTTTTCTCCTGTTTTGTTTCCATAAATTTTCAGCGGAATTCCAAATGATAGAACGAGTACGCAGCGAAATTGTAGGTCAATTAGAACTTGAAGTAATTAGTACATTTAACAAACTACCTAAGCTGTCGCTAAGCAAATAGACGACAATGCACTCTGATTATAAGAGCAAATACAACATTGAAAAAATAAAAAATATTTAGTTTCAAACAAAGTCCGTGTAATGTGCATAATATTCATGAAAGAACACTGAGTAAAATTAAATGCAGTCGTTGCAAACTCATGGGCAATGGTCAGTGGATACAGAGTCCGTCCATATACCGTATTTTCGTTTTTCGTCTTAAATTTGACAACCTTAATACGAAAATAAACACATATTTAATTCGTTTACCGATTTTGAAAGAACCTCAACTTACAACTACTGAAAACCAAATAATTTTCTTTTTTTGTTGTTCTCATAAAACAAACATAAATAAAACATAGCCGTTAATTATACAGGTATGTTGTTAAACGTCAGAATGAGAAATATGAAATAAGACTCTTAATATAATTGCTTATTTATTTTTAAGTTTCATTACTCATTTCCAAAAAAAGATAGTTATCATCTATACAAAAAGTAAATGCAGCTTTATAACAAAAAAAAAAACAACAACATTAATTTTTACGTTGGCGCGTATATTAATTCGGTATATTGAAATTCCTATAAGCTTCTTAAAAACAAACAACAGTTTGTTTATGACGTGAAACCCAAGTGTTTTCGTTCAAAGAATTATTTTATGTGTATTTAAAATATGTCATGCATTAACCCATTTATGCCTATCGTCTAGAAAAAAGGCCTTGGCAAACAGCGCAGAACCAGATGAGATGCCGCTTGAGGCGTCTCATCTGTGTCCGCGCTGTTTCCTTACAGAAATTTCTGTAAGAAATATTCTACATATATAAATAAAAATACTAGACATCCCTAATTTTGGAATGAAATTGATCCAATTTAGAATAATGGGAGAGTCCACTGGGCATACATGGGTTAAAAGTCCCAGTGGTATTAGTTGCGCTATGGCTTTAAACTCCTCATTGTAAACACTATTTTCATATGAAAAAATGTTCTTCCTTTGATATTGTCTCCGCATTTCTCCTTCCCACATGCTTCAATAGCATAACTTTTATTTCCGATTCTTCTTAAATTATTAAAAGCGACAACTTTCCCTCATGACATCATCAAACGTTACTAAAACAAAACTTTTTTTGTTATTGAATTATCTGGTTGACACATTCATTTCCTCGCATTTTCATTTTCGACCGCCGAATTTAAAAAAGTACCAGTTTGCACTCCTCCTGTTCAATATTATGGGAACAAAATACGTTTCACGAAATACGTTTTCTTTCATGTTATGCTCAATTATTCGTTTACTAATGAAACGCTATTTTCTACCGCTACATTATTGCAGTTTATTGTAAGTGATGTTCCGAATAAGAATTGTATCTCGATAACAGAAGCTCTGAATTATAAGTTCTGTTAATTTATAACTTAATTGTACATACAATATACAAGATTATTTTAATTTTGCACACACCAATACTAATAAGTGCTGCGATTCATTCGAAAGATCCCATGAGACCACATTTTAAAAGGCATTCTGACAAAGATTAAATACGGGCCGTACTCTGTAAAAAAAGGGTTTGATGCATGTGCGTAAAGTGTCGTCCCAGATTAGCCTGTGAAGTCCATACAGGCTAATCAGGGACGACACTTTCCGCTTTTACGTTATTTTTGGTTTGCAGATAGTCTCTTCTTATAAAAAAACCCAGTTGATGTGCCTTTTAACAAATAGTTTAAATAATCAAGCTCGCGTAACGAGAGCCTACACGATTGCAATGTGAATATATAAGTCGTGTTCTGAGAAAACTGGGCTTAATGCATGTGCGTTAACGGTCGTCCCAGATTCACTTTGAAGCCACACAGGCTGATCAGGGACGACATTTTCAGCCTTAATAGAATTTTTTGCTTAAAGGAAGTCCCTTTTTACCAAAAATCTAGCTTAAGCGGAAATTGTCGTCCCTGATAAGCCTGTGCGGACTGTAGGCATATGCATTAAGCCCAGTTTTCTCAGTACACGACTCATATTATTATCGCAATATCAAATTAATTTATGGACAGGACTGATAAATGTTATAAAACATCAAATACTTCTTATGTTCTTACTTCATGGAAAATTCACGAGCAAATTAACGCCAATACCGACAAATTGACTCGTGTTTGATATATAATTGATCACAATTTGTCCATGTTTCCTATGAACGAATTTGCACAAATCGGTTGGGATTACACAACTGAGTACCTGTTTTGAGTACAAGAAAGCAAAACATTATTTGCCATTGAAAAAAAACGTTACGTTATTATTCAAGACTTCGTTTGAAATGTATTAAAGTCGTTAATACAATATCGTTTTATCGATTTAAAAATAGTAATACGATCGTATATACGCGTAAGTCCTCAGCAAGTTTTGACTGTACAAACAGTATATGCAAGGGTATAAAGCGTTCAGTGTCGCGGTGCTCAGGGACTCTTTCTTCTGAACTTGTATTCAAGCTTATTATAAATTAACGTTTAAATTGCCAGTTACATAGTACGCTGTTTTCAGTAAATAAAGCCTTAGTTGTTTATTTTATTATCATTCGCTATTTAAATGGTATGTGGGTCATGAAAACAGAAAAAAAACAGATTTATCAAAATTACAAAATACGCGATGCAAAACGCGAACTTCACGAGGCAGTCAGCAAAACAGAACAAACTGGTTAAACTCTGCAGCTAATGGTAGGTTGCGTAATAAGTAAATTTTAAAGATATTTATAAAACTATTATTTCTCGGTTTCATATTGAAAAATACAGAATGTATATGCAACTGGTCGGCGTTGGAACAGGCACATTACGTGAAAAAAACACGTAAATTTATATTTGAGGATACATGTATTAACTGACTAGTGCCTAGAAGACAGTAGAAAGCGATGATGCCGCAGTCAAAACATATCCATACATGTAGAAACAAATCCTATTACAAATGCTCGTTCACGTTTTGACATGTTCTCGTCTTCAGGCACACGTTATTCGGTTTTCCAAGGATATGTTCACATTGGCACTGCAATCGACGTTTCCGCGAAGGTCCTGTCAAATCTCCTCTGCGCATCAAGCTGTTCCAAAACAGAGAACTGCATGTTTCTTATTTATACTTACTATTTATATTTACTATGCCAAATAAGTTGTTTGGCTTTGAGACGCAGTTTTTCCCCATATTCAAATAAAACTATATCATCCGCGTCATGCGAAAATCGGTCTTATGACATATGCGGCCAGAGTAGCTCAAGCCAAGCCTGCGCACTTTCCCATCAATGGCTACGCTTTCCGCTTTAAAAAAGGCACGCAAGGTTTGGTAATAACCGAGTAGTTTATTCAGTATTCATATTCTTACAAGACTGTGCGATTGCGCAGGCCTGGCTGAAGCTACGTTGGGATCATATTGCATAAGATCAATTTTTGCATGACCCGTATACAAATCTTATAAATAGAACATCTAAGCACAATACTTGCCGATAGAAAAGTGAATTCACCTTGTGTTGTTTATAGCAAACTGGCAAATGTCCGTAGACTATTTTGACTTGCATACGTCACACATGTGTGGTTAGATAATTAAACGATTTTCCTTCTACATGTATCATGGGCACTCTACTATTAGGTAGTTCTGTCTCACAATACAAGACAAATGTCATTTACCGATAGGTTTTCATCAATTTCTTTCCCTAAAATTTGTGTTATTTGATACATTTTTGTACATTGAAAACTATACTGTGTTATCAACAGAGAGTAGTCTGCATTTGCAAATTTTGCTTTGACCAAAAGCATGTAGATATTCTGACGACATGACTTCGTCAGCATCAAATTGCATCACAGCAGTTATCAAATTTAAGGCTTTACCAGCATGATTTTGTAAAATTATCATGTGTGACGACGTCTCAATAACGTCTCTGTCACCATGAGGAAACGTGTGCATACGTCTGAGTGATGTCTCATTGAACGATTTCCTTATAAACGTTACATCAAGTATTGACTGAATGCAAAGACGATGGTGTGCTCCAGTCTTAATCCGTCATTGTTACCATTTTCACCCAAGAGATCCCTGCAACCTTAATACTTTACCCGAGGAATCCAAAATCAAAGGATACTAAACCTCCAAGAACGCCAATCACAATGTGAAATTTGAAAGCTCTTAATGGAATAGTTCTTAAGATATTGACTGTTAACCAATGTCGACCAAAGTATGACGGCGAACTAATAGACGGAGAGGCCAAAATCAATATGTGTGCCATAGTTTCAATAGGGGAGCCAATATAGTACTAATTCAAAGGGTAGCCAATATAGTACTAATACAACGGTTCATAGTATTTTTATTTGAACTCACAACACTTTTTCACAGTACAATACTTTTCCCATTTAAATGAGATAACTTGTAGTTATCTACTTTAAATAGTGTGTAGGAACAGACTTGGATCAGCAAAAACACATCACTAACATAAACATGTATATCTCTTTAAGTCACATAAACTATATTATTTCCACAACAAATTCAATGTTTAAGCAATAACTTGTACACTAAATAAATGCAACATTTTGCACATAGAGACCCTCATAACCATACCATTTCTTAAAGATAATTCAGATCCAAATTATTTTAAAAAGATAGTTCATGCATATCGCATGCATGACATATCTTGCGTGGAGTTCTGTCTAACATTGTTTAACAGCAATCTTTTTCCCAGCTACTCTGCAGTTAAATGTTTACTGCCATCTTTCAAGATGTCAACATTAAGTTTCTAACCTTCAAGCAACCAATGTTTTCCCTACCGCACATTCAAAGAAATATTCACGAATAAAGTCATGGGAAGTGCCCATATAAAAAATCAATCAATAGTGCTGATTTATTAGCACTAAATATTATGTATGAAACTTAAATTAACAGATAACCTGGTTATAGTTAACCCTTTGCATGCTGGGAATTTTGTCGTCTGCTAAAATGTCGTCTGCTGAATTTCTAAAATTAGCATTTTCTTCGATTTTTTTCTAAGAATACTATCAGAATAGCAAACAGTTTGGATCCTGATGAGACGCCACGTTCTGTGGCGTCTCATCTGGATCCAAACTGTTTGCAAAGGCCTTCAAAATTAGGTTCCCGCACTGAAAGGGTTAAGATAAATATTTTAACATTCTTAAAGTACTATTTGCAGTAATTTAAGGACTGTGAAGAAATAAGTAAGACATTGGCACACACAAATATGCAATACATAAGAGTCTTTTATCAATATAACGTACACAAGCAATTTAAAAAAGGCATCTAAGCAGTGTATGTAAACCCTATATTTACGAATGCACAATGCTTATTTGGAATGGATGAAAATATTAACACATTATTGTAAAAATTGCATCTTAAAGTTAAAGTATTAATTAAGTTCAATACTAATACCGTATGATTGTATGGTAACAATTGTTTGTTATGCATTCAAAGTAACGCAAAATGTAATTTTATTTTTTTATGTAATTAAAATGATTTATTTGAAACATTTCATACAGTTTTACAAACATCAAGCTATTTTCAGCTGTTACGCAACAGAACAATCATGTTTCATGCATTCAATTACAGTTCAATATTAACAATCACATTTTTAAGGAAATATGGTCTGATGGTCGAGTGGAACAAACTGTAACACAAATAGTAAACTGCCGCTATCATCAGCTGTAAGTAAATTCTTATAATGTATAATATAAATACAAGTACAATATGATTGCTACAATTTTCGCATGTCTTAAAAAGACATTTTGAGCAGAACATTTCCTTTATCATCGCAATTGCAAAAACTGTAAGCATTGTATGGACAACTAAATTTTATGATTTCAAATAAATGACATTATATTTTTATTACACATGTTTTGTAACACTGAGTATCATATTGTACCAAAGCTATTCATTCATTAAACAGACGTATATTAGTTTAGTAAGTATTCCACAACATCCCAATACAAACTGATGGCTGAGAATTAAGAGTGTCATATTTTTAATAACTGTATGAATGTACTTGTTATGTTGAGAGATGAACAAATGAATGTACTTGTTATGTTGAGAGATGAACAAAAGCATTATCTAACAACGGATACAACTTTGTTTTTCAAGCAACAACATCCCTATATTTATGTACAAAGAGAGACAATTCAATTATTGACAAGTGTTAGCATGTTAAATCACTCTCGCTTGATTTGCAATTGACTGATTTCCAAGAAGAATATATTAATTTTTCTTAAGATAATGCAAAACAAAGTTATACCAATCTTTCAATAGTTGCTTGACTTAATTTAATAAAAAGCATTACATATACTAGTAACAAGATGTTCCTATTGTCTAAAGGATATTTGCCTCTTCAGAATGTGTTGTTCTGTATCATTAAGAAAGTTTTAAATGAGCATCTCCACAAGCAATGTTTGTTTTTATTATCTGGCATCTAAAAGATGTACCTGATGAAAATTGTTTGTACAAATACATGTTAACAGCGAAAATCAAAATGGCAACAATAAACGCATAATTTTCATTAACAATACAATCATTTCGCAATCGCTCTATATACAAATGACAAATGTACTGACCGATATACACATTGATCAAGAATTCTTGGTCAGGTTAATCTGGTCGTCTAAATGCCTATACACAAACATATAAGGCATAATTAACTTTACAAAAATAAAAATTAATTATCATAACTTCCCACATCCTATATTTTCGTTTTTAAATGCTCAGTTTTAAAACATATAAAGCATTTTAAGCAACAAAAAAATCATTCTTAAATCATGTTCAAGCAAATTAATAAATAACTGGTAGTAAATACAGATTAGACAATTTAAGGAAGATTAAATGATTTTGTCTAATATTAATCAATATTGTCTTGAAATACTAAGATAATAAACAAAATGCTTGACAAAAACACCGGACACCAATGGGCACACTTAAGAGTATCAAAGCCTTAGCATTAAAATTATCCACCTGTCTAAACAATGTGAGTAACTACCACCACTATATTACATGTTAAGCCAAAAAAAACCTGAAGCATGTCTCATTACATGAAAAGAATACATTTTCTTTCAATTTTGTCAAAGTTACCAGCATCATTT
This sequence comes from Dreissena polymorpha, assembly GCF_020536995.1. NCBI lineage: Eukaryota > Metazoa > Mollusca > Bivalvia > Myida > Dreissenidae > Dreissena > Dreissena polymorpha. The sequence continues at coordinate 189,629,292 of NC_068355.1, read as the reverse complement.
AAACAGCTTTGACAAATGTTAAAATCAATATTCATAGACATATATATATATTTTCCTTAATATTTCCAAAATAAAATTTCATAATACAGACAATGTAATTGGATAGACTTGCTAATTTTGCTCTTAAAATGATATTGCTCATTATTGCTTTTATCAAGAAATCTTAATCTTATTATACTGAGTATTTAAATATAGTTCATAAAAGCCTTTTACATAAAATGACTATCAGCATCATAGTTCCAATAAAACATGAACTATTGTTTTCTTTTAACACAACTTGGATGGTCTCATAAAAACATGGCTGGCTACAAGACTGTCTGGATTTCCACTTTTTGTTGTGATTTGTCATTATGCGACTTCTGTCTGCATCAATGCATCAATTTTCCACCTGTCCCAATTTCAAAGATGAGACCTTCAATTGCACATGTTCACACCAGACATGGAGTATGTAGAGACCTTTAATTGTACATGTTCACACCAGACATGGGGTATGTAGAGACATTCAATTGTACATGTTCACACCAGACATGGGGTATGTAGAGACCTTCAATTGTACATGTTTACACCAGACGTGGGGTATGTAGAGACCTTCAATTGTACATGTTCACACCAGACATGGAGTATGTAGAGACCTTCAATTGTACATGTTCACACCAGACATGGGGTATGTAGAGACATTCAATTGTACATGTTCACACCAGACATGGGGTATGTAGAGACCTTCAATTGTACATGTTTACACCAGACATGGAGTATGTAGAGACCTTCAATTGTACATGCTCACACCAGACGTGGGGTATGTAGAGACCTTCAATTGTACATGTTCACACCAGACATGGGGTATGTAGAGACCTTCAATTGTACATGTTTTCACCAGACATGGAGTATGTAGAGACCTTCAATTGTACATGTTCACACCAGACATGGAGTATGTAGAGGTCTTCAATTGTACATGTTCACACCAGACATGGGGTATGTAGAGACATTCAATTGTACATATTCACACCAGACATGGGGTATGTAGAGACCTTCAATTGTACATGTTCACACCAGACATGGAGTATGTAGATACCTTCAATTGTACATGTTCACACCAGACATGGAGTATGTAGAGACCTTCAATTGTACATGTTCACACCAGACATGGGGAATGTAGAGACATTCAATTGTACATGTTCACACCAGACATGGAGTATGTAGAGACCTTCAATTGTACATGTTCACACCAGACATGGGGTATGTAGAGACCTTCAATTGTACATGTTCACACCAGACATGGAGTATGTAGAGACCTTCAATTGTACATGTTCACACCAGACATGGGGTATGTAGAGACATTCAATTGTACATGTTCACACCAGACATGGAGTATGTAGAGACCTTCAATTGTACATGTTCACACCAGACATGGGGTATGTAGAGACCTTCAATTGTACATGTTCACACCAGACATGGAGTATGTAGAGACCTTCAATGGTACATGTTCACACCAGACATGGGGTATGTAGAGACATTCAATTGTACATGTTCACACCAGACATGGAGTATGTAGAGACCTTCAATTGTACATGTTCACACCAGACATGGGGTATGTAGAGATCTTCAGTTGTACATGTTCACACCAGACAAGGGGTATGTAGAGACCTTCAATTGTACATGTTCACACCAGACATGAGGTATGTAGAGATCTTCAGTTGTACATGTTCACATCAGACATGGGGTATGTAGAGATCTTCAAGTGTACATGTTCACACCAGACATGGGGTATGTAGAGATCTTCAATTGTACATGTTCACACCAGACATGAGGTATGTAGAGATCTTCAATTGTACATGTTCACACCTGACATGGGGTATGTAGAGACCTTCAATTGTACATGTTCACACCAGACATGAGGTATGTAGAGATCTTCAATTGTACATGTTCACACCTGACATGGGGTATGTAGAGACCTTCAATTGTACATGTTCACACCAGACATGGGGTATGTAGAGATCTACAGTTGTACATGTTCACACCAGACAAGGGGTATGTAGAGACCTTCAATTGTATATGTTCACACCAGACATGGGGTATGAAGAGACCTTCAATTGTACATGTTCACATCAGACATGGGGTATGTAGAGACCTTCAATTGTACATGTTCACACCTGACATGGGGTATGCAGAGACATTCAATTGTACATGTTCACACCAGACATGGAGTATGTAGAGACCTTCAATTGTACATGTTCACAACAGACATGGAGTATGTAGAGACCTTCAATTGTACATGTTCACACCAGACATGGGGTATGTAGAGACCTTCAATTGTGTATGTTCACACCAGACATTGGGTATGTAGAGACCTTCAATTGTACATGTTCACACCAGACATGGGGTATGTAGAGACCTTCAATTGTACATGTTCACACCAGACATGGGGTATATAGAGACATTCAATTGTACATGTTCACACCAGAAATGGAGTATGTAGAGACCTTCAATTGTACATGTTCACACCAGACATGGAGTATGTGGAGACTAGCACATCTTAAACAGCATTTATATCTCTGAGCTTCTTTGGTATGACTGGGGTTAATATGATAACTGTAGCAACAGACTGTCCTTCTGATTTGCCGGGTTGATTTCGTCAATGTCTGAAAAAAAGAAAGATTCATAACAGTAAATGTCAGTTTTTCATTTTATGTGTGTTACCCATGATAAACAAGTACAATAATAGCACTTTTATACATTGAGTTACATTAAAAGTTAATTATAACCACTTTACTACCTACTAACTTTAAGTCTCTCCATCAATCAGGAAATATGGGATGATATTCCATAAACATACATTTTTCCATTGGAAAAATATTTCCTTATCATTTACAACAATTAAGAAAGGGCCAGCTAGCCAATAGAAAATAAAACATGTTGAAAAGAGTTTTTCTGAGATGTCTGCTGTGAAGTAGGCAAAAAGTCACCGATGCAACCACATTTTACTTTTGACTGAAAACTTTACTACTATGAAAGAACAAGAGCACCGCATAACAGGTGCCACGCTCGGCTGCGAAAGCTTGTCAGAAATTATTATTTTTTGTTTAGAGATCACAGTGACCTTGACCTTTGACCTAGTGACCCAACAAGAGATGTGTTCGTCAGAAACAATGCCCCCTACTGCGCCGCTTTGAAATAAAATTTATATTTATCATTTGGCAGGAATAGAAATCATCTCCCTTTAAAGCTTATTACTTCCCTTGGATTTTGTCCAATCTAACCGGGGGGGGGGGTCTGTAGACAGTCAAAAATGATCAAATCAGACAACACTGACAACCTAGGCCTGTGGTTTATCAAAGAAATCATAGCCAGAGTTCATCATGTATCTATGGACATAAGTCCACTGGTATTTAATGAAAACTAGCATTTAAAAATAAGAACAGGTAAGAAATGATAACTATATCATTTAAAACAAGAGATGTGTTCGTCAGATCATGTATCTATGGACATAAGTCCACAGGTATGTAATAAACATGAAAGAAATGATAATTATATAATTAAAAAAAAAACATTGACCAATCAATCATTTGAGTTATAAATAATCAAAATAATTAATCTGTACAGTAACTGTGAAAAGAACTTCCATTCTTGGTAAGGAAATATATAATATGCAGGGGTGGCGAAATCTAAAAAAACTATACTTGTCCACGGACAACCATTTAGGAAATTTAACTTGTCCGTTGCTAAACTTCACTAGTTCGTTAATGTTTATATAAATTATAAACGCATTTATTGATTAATGTTACAAAGTGTGGAATATATCAAAATGAGTATGATTTGCTTGTTTTGTTTATAATTGTATTTCAATTGTACATTCATTATAGCAGTATATTATAAACAATATAAAGACTTTCTCAATGTTTAAATCTTGCGAAGCTAGTGTGATTAAAACATGTGCTGAACATAAGTACATTGTAATCTTAACAAATTAAACTAGTCCTATATGTGGACCTCTTCAGACTGAGGCTCGGCTACTGGTAGCAATTTGATTATATAAACTGGTAACCATTGAAAATCTGTTAGCCATGTTTCTAGTTCTGGTGCGTTTACTTAGATAATATTTTTTATCATAATCTTTCTTAGTTTTTTGGGAGGTGGGCTGCTCAAAGCTTCGGGTTTCTGCTCCGTTGTTGAAGATTAAAAAAAAAGTTTCATCTTTACCATTAAAGTCGTCTTAAATAACAAGGTAGACCGTGTTTTGATTATCTTAGATTGATACTTTATATTTCCGTCTGATTGTAAAAATAAAGAAACCAATCTGTACACTGTCTAACAGTCGGGCCGAATGTTGAAAATGCGGCATGCTCCCGGTCTCTTATAGAATAAGGGAGATTACTGCGCAGGAAAGTGCACGTATTTTAGCTTGATTGCTCCGCAAATAGCACTGACAATGTAATCGCGTGTCAACATCCGGTTTTGTAAAACTTAATTACGGCTTTAATACAATGTAATTTTGTATACCTGGACGCGACTTTTAAAAAACTTGTTGTCCACGGACAACTTAATTGAAAAAAAATCAGTTGCCCAGACAAGCAAATGTACGACTCGGGCAACTCGGATATTTGATTTCGCCACCCCTGATATGACATTTATAATTAAATAAATTACTTCCCTTGAAAATAATTGTCTCTAACAAATCTCTATTATGAGTAGCAAATAATTAAAAGCCACTACCGTGACTGTAGATTCACCACTCAAAATGTGCAGCTCCATGAGATACACATGCATGCCAAATATATCAAGTTGCTATGTTCAATATTGATTAGGTATCTCCCTTTAAAGCTTATTACTTCCCTTGGATTTGTATTTTTTACAGTAGACCGTAAAGGATGAACTTGACCTTTTACCATGATGTGTTTGTCAGAAACAAAATGCCACCTTCTGCACCACTTTGATTTATTTAACAAAAATATATACGTTGGCAGGTCAGATAACTATGTCCATTTAAAGCTTATTACTTCCCTTGGATTTGTTTTTTGACCCTAGACCTTGAAGGATGATGTTCACCTTGAAATTTTACCACTCAAAATGTGCAGCTTTATGCGATACACATGCATGCCAAATATCAAGTTTCTATCTTCAATATTTAAAAAGTTAAGGCCAATGTTAAGGTTTTAGCACGACGCCTATGCCGGACGGCCGACGACGAGCTGGCTATGACAATAGCTCGGGTTTTCTCCGAAAACAGCCGAGCTAAAAATTAACCAAAACTAGAGCTTCGTCACAGACGTGACTAATACTCTACATGCCGCATTGACACTGAATATTTTGCATGTTGCCTTCACAAAAAAACAGCGGACACCATCCTTAATGTTTAAAATGCACTAAGTGACCCCGTGGCCTAGTTTTTAACCCGGCAAGGCCCATGTTTGAACTTTACCTACACATCATCTTGATACAAATTCTAACCAAGTTTGGTGAAGCTCTGATGAAAACTACTTGAATAAGAGAGCGGACACCATACTTAATGTTTAAAACGCACTAAGTGATCCAGTGACCTAGTTTTTGACCTGGCATGATCCATATTCGAACTTGATCTAGAAACCATCTAGATACAACATCTGACCAAGTTTGGTGAAAACCGGATGAAAACAACTTGAATTAGAGAGTGGACACTTAATACGAACCGACCGACTGACAAGCTCACTCCTATATACACCCCTAAACTTCATTTTAAGGGGAATAAACAAGAAGGAAAGTTCACATGATTGTAAATATGTCTGATTTTATCACACAAGAAGCAATACTTTTCTAGGTCACACATGACAAAAAAAACACATCTGGATTGAAAGATGTATGGACACAAAAGGGTAAATCTACATGCACCAACCAATCTCTGAAAGTGAGGCCATGAAAAAGCATGCACATGACACGAAAACTCACCCAAAGTTCGCTCTGCATGATTTTCATAGACTAAGGGTTGTGCAGCATGGGGATCTCAGAATCTGGAGACGATGACTGCCGCTGGTTCACTTGCTGTGACTGCAAATGCTCCTGGGACATACTCATTGCTTTGCTTCCCAGGTTTTCTGGAATAAAAGTAAATCGTGCGTCAAAAAAATTAAAGACAATACTAGCGTTTTCAAGGACAAACAAAACTAATTTAAACCCGACAAAACACTTGTCAGTGTTTCTATCTTTCATATCGACAATGCCATGTCAAAATATTTAACTAGAGCCACGATGTTCTAGTGATGTAAAGCGATTTAAAAATGTGAAGGCAATTAAGCTAAAATAATTAGAGAGGAAAAACAAGTTCATTTTGGTTTATCACCAAACTTTTTTTTAAAGAATGTTTAAATAAAAACAAGAGCTCCACGGTCTGTGACAGATACCACCCAAAACAGAGCCTTGACACCCACCACTCAATCCTTTGATGACATATCGAATGAATACCAATTTAACACCTAATGTCACAGTGACCTTGACCTTTGAACAAGTGACCCAAATTTCAATAGACGTCCTCTACTGTCTAAGACCGATGCACATGTTCAGTATCAAGCCAATTGGTCAATTTTTTTACAAGTTATTAATCGGACATGATTTTCGCATTTATTGCAACAGTGACCTTGACCATTAACCTAGTGACCTCAATTTCAATAGGGGTCATCTACCGTCCATGGCCAATGCACATGTGAAGTATCAAGCCAATAGTCAATTTTTTTAATTGCATCCTTACAAACTGACAAAAAGTATGGTGGAAAAAAAGTGTCAGATTGTGTGCACTGTTGTAGATTTATTTAATATTTTAAATAAATAATATCAAATCTATATTTAAACTATATAAATATATATAATAACCTAAGTAAATCATATAATAATTTGTTGACGAGTTATTGATCAGAAAGGATTTTCACACGTATTGTGACTGTGACCTTTGACCAAGCGACCCCATTTTCAATAGAGGTCATCTACTGTCCAAGGCAAATGCATATGTGAAGTATCAAGCCAATTGGCCAATTTGTTGACAAGTTATTGATCAGAAATGATTTTCATAATTATTGTGACAGTGACCATGACCTTTGAACAAGTGACCCCAATTTCAATAGAGGTCATCTACTGTCCAAGACCAATACACATGTGAAGTATCAAGCCAATAGATGAATTTGTTGATGAGTTAGTTATAGGAAATCAACTGGTCTACCAACACACCCAACGACAGACCGGCAAACATCCTGCAAAATAATATACCCCCTTTTCTTTGAAGTGGGGCATAAAATACGCGTGGCGGGTTAACAAGAAAGGGTTTAAATATACTTGTTATAGAAAAAGTGTTATTAATATATGATGATTTAACAAATGCAACACTTTTTTTATGTTCAGTACAAAAAAAGAAACTAACGTGAGGACAGTTTAAAAGTCATTTGCATGTGTTTTATTTTGAAATCACTTGAATTTACAGGGTTTACATTTATGCAGTTAATTTTTAAGGTAAAAAATAACATTAAATACATTGATATAGCGACTCATCTGAGAATACGCCAAAGACAAGTGCAATTATGACAGCTTGTTTATTGCAATAGACATGTGCACAGGTCGGTACTGGATTAGTCTCTTTATAGGCAGGACTCTATTTCTAATAGGGGTCAGATGCAAAGTCGTATACACACTTTTTTTAATTGCATCCTTACAAACTGACAAAAAGTATGGTGGAAAAAAAGTGTCAGATTGTGTGCACTGTTGTAGATTTATTTAATATTTTAAATTGATTTATGACAAACGTAATGTCCTATTGATATTCGACACACATTTGCATTTTTTAGAAACAAACAATTTACTGGCTGGCTGATGTTGAACAAAAATATTGTAATTATTGTTTTCATATTTTTACTTCAGTGAATAATATCAAATCTATATTTAAACTATATAAATATATATAATAACCTAAGTAAATCATTTAATAATTAGGTTTAAAATAAAGCCATACAAGCAGGTAAGCCACTGGAAATTTTCGTATTGTGTCTTGGCTTCCTTTGTCATTTCGTCCCTGCAGTCTCGGATGTCATGTTGTGAAGTCATCTTCTTTACTGAAAATTATATAAAATATTTTAAGGGAAATGTTTAAAGATATATTCCTGTTCTGTAGTCAATTCGTTTACAGTAAAACAATGGAGCAATATTTTAAAGCATTTTTCTTTCTGTAGAATTTTCGTTTATTGTCAGTGATTGAGCAATATTTAAATGAACATGTTTCTGTTGATGCCCTTTTTAGTCATTTTGACAAATGTGTATGTGTATTTCTTTTGACCTTGAAGTCAAGGATAACCCATGAAAGTGCAAACACTTATTTCCAATGGGGTCCTTTGTTTTTGCTGAATAGACAGCAAGCAGAAGAGACAGTATTGAGATACAAGGAATCCGGGTGCGATACCCTAGCTCTTTGCGAATAGATCCTTTGGTTCTTTTACGTGCTAGAACTGATACACGCAAGAATCACCTGGGTTTCATACCAGTACATCTCTAGTGGGAAACACTTGAAGCACTTCTGAAATTTCCAGTGCCCCGGCCAGGAATTGAAACGGGGACCTCTGCATTGGTAGCACTTGACTACCGCACCACCCGTATAAAAATACAAAATTGTAAAAAAATACAAATTTAAAGGTAAATGTTAATACATTAACGTAGTGATGCCCTGTTCTGCAGTCATTTTGTTTACAAATACAGATGGAACAATATAATATAACTTGGTCATCGAGTTATCCATATCATTTTTCAAACATTATTAAACCACAACAACACAGTTTATGGAATAACCTAAAGTAATTAATATACAAAATTAAGAAAGAAAATTATAAAAACTGCCTTCTTTTGGGTTTTTAACTGAGATTATTACTATTATTTTGTATTAAAAGCAGTAAAAGCAATTCGCAATACCATACTGCAAATATTGGTATTCTTTGTAGTTATATGTTTGTATGTTGTTTTTTTTATATATGTATATGTAGCCACTTTAAATGTGCTTTAGTTATGTCAGTCTGGTCAATCAAACTACTCATGAAATCTGTGAACAAGTACCTTTAAAACCATACACTTTTTTACTGCAGTGACTATCTAAGCCCATGTGACCTTGAACCTGACCATTAGGTGAGTCCAAGGGCAAGGTCACAGTCCCGTTGGAGGTTTTCATCGCAAGGCACTGGGTGGTTTTGGGAGACCCTCAACCTGGTAAGTAAAAGAGAGGAAAAGTGATTAAATCAAACAATAAATCAAAGTATAGTCAATATATCAATATGTAAAAATATGTTTGGAAACAAATTTTTGATAATGAATGAACATTATAAAGACAAGGGACAAAATTGTCACAAAACCAGGTTTTCATTGTGAAAAAAAAATCTGATAAAGGGAGAAAACTCAAACTGAACTTTTGAAATGACCAAAAAAAATTAACCCCCTTTGTAAGTTTTTTTTTTTTTTTTAAATCTATTTTTAGTCGTGGCGACCTTGACATTGGAGGTATTGACGTGATTCTTTCGTAGGACACACCGTCCCATGATGGTGAACAAATGTGCCAAATGATTTTAAAATCTCACAATGAATGACATAGTTATGGCCAGGACAAGCTCATTTATGGCCATTTTTGACCTTTGAACTCAAAGTGTGACCTTGATCTTGGAGATATCGACGTAATTATTTCGCGCGACACACCGTCCAATGATGGTGAACAAATGTGCCAAATGATTTTAAAATCTGACGATGAACGACATAGTTATGGCTCGGACAAGCTCATTTATGGCCATTTTTGACCTTTGAACTCAAAGTGTGACCTTGACCTTGGAGATATCGACGTAATTATTTCGCGCGACACACCGTCCAATGATGGTGAACAAATGTGCCAAATGATTTTAAAATCTGACAATGAACGACATAGTTATGGCCCGGACAAGCTTATTCCGCCAGCCCGCCAGCCAGCCAGCCCGCCCGCATTCGCCAATCTAATAACCAGTTTTTTCCTTCGGAAAACCTGGTTAAAAACTCAAACTGAACTTTTGAAATGACCAAAAAAAATTAACCCCCTTTGTAATTTTTTTTATTTTTTTTTAATCTATTTTTAGTCGTGGCGACCTTGACATTGGAGATATTGACGTGATTCTTTCGTGGGACACACCGTCCCATGATGGTGAACAAATGTGCCAAATGATTTTAAAATCTCACAATGAATGACATAGTTATGGCCAGGACAAGCTCATTTATGGCCATTTTTGACCTTTGAACTCAAAGTGTGACCTTGACCTTGGAGATATCGACGTAATTATTTCGCGCGACACACCGTCCAATGATGGTGAACAAATGTGCCACATGATTTTAAAATCTGACGATGAACGACATAGTTATGGCTCGGACAAGCTCATTTATGGCCATTTTTGACCTTTGAACTCAAAGTGTGACCTTGACCTTGGAGATATCGACGTAATTATTTCGCGCGACACACCGTCCAATGATGGTGAACAAATGTGCCAAATGATTTTAAAATCTGACAATGAACGACATAGTTATGGCCCGGACAAGCTTATTCCGCCAGCCCGCCAGCCAGCCCGCCAGCCAGCCAGCCAGCCAGCCCGCCCGCATTCGCCAATCTAATAACCAGTTTTTTCCTTCGGAAAACCTGGTTAAAAATCATCCTTTAATTTGTGCATGAATACTTGTATAAGCTTGTTGATGTATTGTGTCATATACAATTCTGATCATACACAGGAATCAGCAAATATCTTCTACAACTCCATTTGTTTTATTAAAACAATCCATGTTGAGTGGACAACACACCGTGGCAAAAAGGTAGCTCAAACGTGGAAGACAAATCGCTGCTTTGCGGACGTGGCTTGGTTGATAGGATACTGCTAGACACTGACCAAGATCCATCAAAAGACAAATATATTCTGGAATATTTGTAATATTGCAAAATGATTGTTCCTTCATCAAACATTATTGATTACAAGTGATGCAAATGCTTTATGCTTTCTTTTTTTATACATATATTCACACAATTGTGGGCACAATGCCAGTTAATAACCTTGAATAGAATATAAGTTACACAGCCTCTGAATTCCTATGTGTGGTGAGATACAAAGATATTAATTTGATTTTGTGCAAAAGTGACTTGGCCAATGATAAGTAAGGGCTTTGTCACAAGATGACCATCTACCAATCAAACCCAGACTTCATGGGGTTCACACAACTGAAGTATCAATGTAATCCCTTGAGAAATGTACATGTGGTTTGATAAAATTGTTTTACATAATATGCAGACAAAACGCTCATCTGACTAACCAACTAACAGAAAATTGACTCCAATACATCCTCTCTAAAACTTGGTTTGTGGGTTTTAATAAAATTATCATGAATTACCATCCCCAACTTGAAGGTCATGTTGATCCACTGGTGCTGTGAGATTAAGATGTTCAGAAAGCATTGAGAGCATAGGTGCATCATGAACCTGACCCCCACGGCTGAGGCTGCTGCTGGAGCCCAGACAGTTTGACATTCGGCCTGGAATCCTGTTTCTCTGAAGGGTCACGTTGATGCATTCACATTGTTTATTAGCTTGGCCAGCTTTTCAGGGAAGGGTGCTTTGTTAATTGACATGTTTTCCTGTAAAATAAAATAGCAACAACGTGAAACAGTTTCATCAGTACGAGATTATCCTATTCATCTCAACAAGGTAATTTACTTAAGGCAAGTCACCATTTGACATTAAGTTAGACACAGGGCATAAACTCTACAAAGCATTGCACAGTTTTGCAATGTGAGCAGTACACTGAAAGATATGTAAATTGTCAAGAAAATTACGCCAAGTGCATAAATTATTATGGTATTTATGCTTAGACAGGGCTCATTTTTTCACTCAGTTCATAATCCGAATAAATGAACAACTAGAATGCCAACAACATACGCCTGTTTAGAAGACTGTATTACAGTGATTGTGAGTGCAATGGCAGACAAGTTTAATTTGGTCAAATTGTGTTCATTAAACAAAAACATATGTTGAAAGTGCTAAAGTCGATCTGGCTGCTAACAAAACTTGGACGAGAGATTATGATAAAAAATATTATCACCAATTATCATGATGATCCAATGTTTTGAAATATAGAGCAGATAGAATGTTAAAAGACGCCACATTTTTACCCATAGTAAATATTTTTTATAATTACTTTTAAACCCTTATAATTAAAACACAAAGACTTTTAGTTAACATAGGCTGAAATATCAAAATTGTCTAACTCGCTATTGTTTCTGGTTTCATTTTTGTTTAATGGCCTCATTTCATGCGTCATTTTGCCATAGACAAATGAAAAGAAACAGTCATTATGGAAGTTAAAAAGTCAACCACCTGCCTCCCAAACATAACCTACGCTGCTCAGGTTCCGGTAAATGCCAACCTTAACGTCATATTTACTGTGTAAAGGTTGGCATAAAATAATGATGTAATTTCGCAACAAGGGAATGGAACAATAAAATGGTAATACAAATAAATGCGTTTATAATTTGTAGATGCATTTGGTTCATCAAGCTATGAAAACATCACATGGACAGAATCATAATGCCACATTTATATGAATATTGACAAAAGTGAGCCTCACTCAGTGAAAATGGGGTTAAATGTATAGAGGATATTTGTTGGATTTGATGAAATATCGATTTTATTTCACGAGTGATCATATAAAATAATATTTTCACGAGTCGCGCAGCCAGGCTGTGCGAGTGAAAATATGCATTTTTTATGATGATGAGTGAATTAAAATATATATTCCATCAAATCCAACACATTTTCTTTTAATTTATGCTTTTTCACTGCTTATTTACATTGTAAAAGAGATAAACTTTTGCTGTATTTATGACATCATTTAGTAGAAAAAATGACGTCATTTCACCTTGAAAAATAACAGTGAAAAATATCGATACTTTTCACTGTTATTTTTCACTGTTTAAAACAGTGAAATACCAGTTTTATTTCACTGATATTTCTCTTTAAACCACCGGAAAGCATAAATTAAATGTATGTAGAGTATTGTCTCAAGTTAGCCTGTGCAGTTCTCACAGGCTAATCACTGACGACAATCCGCCTTAGCTAGATTTTTGCCAAAAAGACTTCCTTTATACAAACAAATACCATTACAGCTACAAGTGTTAACCCAGATTAGCCTGCGTGGACGACACTTTAAGCACATGTTCAAGCCTCAATTGTTATTATCCGCTCAAATATTTAAAAAAACATTCACCAAAGGTGAATCTCCAATTTAATTTTCTCAAGTCTCATACATTTGAAAGCCTTCGTCAATCGAACTGTTGATTGCTGAATTTTAAGTGTTGTTGCTTGTGATGCTGATGTTCCAATTAAGGCTGAAGCAGCAATTTCATGTCAACTCTTTCTCTCTTTCACACTTCAACTTCAGCTTTTGTTGTTGCAAGAGAGACTGAGGACCTTTCAGTTGAACATAGAATGAGTAGAAAACATACATTTTCTTTTAAAATTAAACACCAAAAGTATTTTAAGTACACTGAACAACACAACACACAACATATTTCTTTAATGCACAAATTATCTTTAAAAACATCAATAAGTTCCTTAATTGAAAGCAATCCAATATATCCTTCTTTGAAAATAATTTGCATCTTGCTTATTGAAACAAGAGGGTCAGGATGACCCTGAAGACTTACCTTAGTTCAACTTAAAACTTTGGTAGAAGACTTGAAGTTTCGAAAACGGCCTTGATAATGTAAAAATAAACATTCTGACCCAGTTTGAACATGATTGAGTCATACATGTTGCTTCTAGAGTGGTCTTAGATTTAACTTATTTACCTTGTTAATGGAAAGATGTGACCCGATTTCAAAGTTGTTCTAGACAAAATACAAAAATCATTCATATGAAGTTTTATGGAATTGAGTTGTCAATTAAGTTATCTAGAGTGGTAACACGATATTTAGAACATTTGAACTAGTGACCTAGATTTTGAATGCACATTATGTGAATTCAATGTCCAGCATTCAATATCGACATTCTGACCACGTTTCACCAAGAATGAGTTATTAATGTGAGTTCTAAAGTGAAAAGAAGGTTTTTAAAGATTGTACCCGGTGACCTAGTTTTTTAATGAATATAACATTGAAACAAACTAAGCCTCCAACATTAAAATCAGGGCTATAGATAATTTTTTGGGTAATTGGGTTTTTCACCCCCTGTTTTGACAACAATAGGGTTTTTGTAAATTCAATAGAGTTTAAGCAAAAAATTTTACCCCCTACTGTTGAGCTTAATTGGGGTTTTTAACCCCCGTTTTTTTTTTAAACTCAATCGGGTAATTTAGGGAATGACATATATACTATAATAAAAATCTACTAAGATTACTATATTATTATGTGCATGTGAAAAATAAATATAGCAACATTAGTTAGTTTTAATCTACTTTTCATGATTGTGCATAATGTACATTTTATAACTCCACTTTCCATATTCATCACCAGCCACAGGTGTTTGTTTCGCCATTTTATTTAAGTTTTTTCACTTACACTCCTCATAACGTGTTTTTTGGGTTTTTCAATTTTTGGGTTTTTCAACCTCCGATAATAACGGGCGAACTAAATTCTCGGGAGAAATGATCACATCTTGCAACAGATCGTTCAGCAAAGCAGCACAGAAGCTTTCAGTTACCCCAATATTCTGGCGTAAATACCTGTTTAAGGTGTTTGTTTGTGTGACGATTCTCTTTCTACGGCCACGAGTGGCCATTTTGATATTTTAAGAAAATGAAAGAAGAAATTGGACGGGTCTACAAATAATTACAGTAATTTACCCCAAAGATTGATAACCCTGGAAAGACTGCCTTCTTTTCTTCTTAGGACAGCATATAAACTATTCGGTACATTTTTTATGGGAAATAACCAGTCTTAAAAAATACGCCCTGTGTTTGTAAAGATTGCGTTTCGTGACGCAAGGTTTTTTACAGGAATTACGTTATTAAATTTATATTTGCATTTTTGTACGCTTGATTTTGAATTTAATTAAGTTTTAGGTTATTTTAATTGCGTAATAATGCACATACGCTTGTTATCTATAGCCCTGATTAAAAAATAAACATTTTGACCAAGTTTCATCAAATTGAGTCATAAATGTTGCCTCTGGAGTGGTTAGAAGGTTTTTCTAACATTTGACCTAGCACCTAGACATTGTCAATATAAGCATACTCACTAAGTTTTATCAAGATTATGCCATAAATGTTGCCCCTGTAGTGGCATCAAGGGTTTTGAAAGATTTGATTTGGTTACATGGTTATCTAGTTTTTGGATGTAAATGACCTAGATATTGTCCAGATAATAATTCTTACCAAGTTTCATCAAGATTGGATTAACAAATAAGGCATCTAAAGCGGTAACGAGCCAAAAGTTGACCAGGCATACACACAGCACAATGCTTTACATAGGGTTATCACAATTGCTTAACAGAGCACTTTATGCTCAAGTAAGCTTAAAAAAGATCTTTAAATGTGTTAATGTGTATCACATTATCACTTACAAGTCTTCTTGGGGCTATAGCAATAAGATAAATTCCTGATGTCAATACAAAGCTTTTATACTACTACTATTATTGCATATAATTACAATCACATTATTGTTTATTAAAGTTGCAATCGAGATCTCCACAAAAATACAACCCATCTAATGCAAAGGCACAAACACAAGTGACCCCTTTATATATAAATGGCAGGTTTATTACGATAATTACCTTTCATAGGGAACATGATTTTGTAAACAGATACAAAGTCAGTTTGATTTAGGCCTATAGATAATTTGTATGTTGTTGTTGTTGTTTTAAAAGAGCTTTTGATGGTCAATTTAACCCTCGATGTGAGGGTTTAGCATGTAACTGTTGTATATCCTTCACATTTGTATTGTTCAAGATGCAATTGTTTCACGCTTAACCCTAATATTGAAATAAGATATACTGGTCAATTAAGTGAAGTGCAGAAAACTGAGTTTGCATTTGGGTATTAACAATTTGTTAAAACTTTTGCAAATCAGGGACAAATTCTTTTCATGTAGTAGAGAAACCTTAAACAAAAATTCCCTAAAAGTGGAAAGTGTCGTCCATTATTAGCATTATTAGCCTGTGTAGACTGCACATGCTTATCTAGGGCGAGACTTTAAGCAGCACATGCCTTAAGACTAGTTTTCCCAGAATGAGTCTTACTATGAATGGGCCTCATGGATGGTCATGGTCACAGCTGTGCCACAGTGATCCCTTTTCCAATGGCAAGGCACTACCTCAGTTTTTGTATATAAATTTGTTTGAGGCTGTTATTCGGCCCCAATTTAAATGTAACAACGTATACATTTTTTTCCAAAATGACTGAATACAATTAACAATTTAAGGATTCCAAAACAAATTTACAAAAATGCATTTTCCTATTCAGCTCTACAAGTTGAACCATAGTAAATATAATATTGAACACATTTTATCCTAAATGTTAAAGCAATTGTAAGCAAAAACAACCACAACACCAATGTCACCATTTTATTTAAAACAACACAGTTTTTCCAAATCCAAAGAGCCCCAGTCCCCATTCCTAAAGTGGTGAAACTAACTATTACTGGGACTTACCTGTTGAGATGTAGTGCCTGAGCTTGAGTTGGGTAGCATGGTTCTCTGGGCCTGAACTTGTGAGGGAAAGGCCCCTTAGAACAGATAGAAAGATCTTTAAAAAATCTCAGACATGTATTCAATGCAATCAGAAATGGCATCCAGTACATGGACCAAATATGAACCCAAGGGGTGTTGTGGTTCAACCAAATGTTTTTCGAAGGTTTTACCTGTATCAGTCAATGACCACTAGGGCCAGGTGTATTAATCAAACAAACTCTGTAGAGAACCTCTAGATTATGTTCCATACCAAATATATAACACTTAGGCTTTAAAGTTGATTTGTTGTCCCTAAACATGTTTATGTAAAACTGGAATATCCTAGGGCTAAGCCAGTGTTGACCCCAGGGACATAATTTGGTAACATTTTTACAGGACTCACTTACACTGTTCCACACCAAACATTAAACCTCTTGGCTATGGGTTTCAAAAAAGAAGAAAAAATTGAACACCCAAGGAACATTCCTGTGAGATTTCATTTACCTCTGTCAAGTGCTTCAGGAGCATATGTCTCTTGACAAAAAGTTGACAAACACAAAAACATCGCAAAAGGATGAACAACAGATACCATGGTATCCAAAATGCATCCAAAGTTTCAGGTCTCTAGTAGCAAAAAATATGACTAAATGACAAAAAAAATCTGAAAAGGGGGCTATCACTTCAATTATGTCAGAGATATCAAATCAAAATATGGAGGTTCACAAGTTTACGTGCTTTTTGATATCAATGCAAAGTTTCAATCCCTCTAGCACAATACTTTTTGAGCTATGGCGGCCACAAAAGGGTAAGAGATGGAAGGAAGGATGGAAGGACAGACAAAATAACGGATGAGGGCAAATCTTCACACCCCCCCCCCTTACCTCATATAGTGGGGACATTAATATCCATATTCTTCCAAAACTTATTTGAATGACTGTGATACTGTTTGCATAACAACCTACCTTGTAGATGAGGTGGTCTTGGCCTCTAAGCAGTGAAGTTTGGAGTCCCATGGTTAGACTGGCTGTACCCTGGGGGTAGGAGCTTTGCCCAAAATTCCTGACCCAAGAGCTTGACGCCTTTACCAAGGCATTGTCCATGGATGTGGGAGCCCAACTGACCAGAGGGCCTGTTGTTGTTCAGCTGTGTAAAGATGTGTGATTGTATGGGGTCCTGCAGGAACTGGAAAATCTAGAAAATCCAGGAATTTTATCATATTTTAATAGACCTCTACACAAATAAAAATGCATTTTAGTCGTAGCAGTGGGGTCATTAAATTAACCTTTTCCTGGATCAACTTAGTGCATATACTTATGCCAGTAACTGACAACTGCCATACTATAATCATTGAGAAAATGGACATAACAATTATTTCATGACCATTCAATTAACAAGTTATGTGGCTGACTACATCCCAAAGCAAAATATGTTGTGTTTAATTGTTAGAAGAAACTACATCTTCTAATCTGTATACAAATACTATAAGCTAAAAAGGTATCATTGCTTTCTAGTCAAACAAAAAGTTGTAACCATTGTGACGTAAACTATCATCCAATTCTGCAAGTCATAATATGTCGCATGATGTTATAGATTGTCTAAGTGTTCAAATTTTCAGTGAAATATGATACAAAATGTAGATGCACAACCTCATATGAGAATGAAAATACCTGAAAGTTTGAATGCTGAACGTTGAATTTGTAAGTGAACACCCACAGGCCACAGACATCCCACAGGCCACAGACATTTACAAAGACCAACAGACATCCATCCAAGGTGATTCCTATATTAACCCCAATCATCACGGGGTATAATGAATAAAAATCTTCAGGGCATATTCTTACTCCAGCGGCATATTTGTATACTTAAAACTTGGACAGGTGGTTAATTTTAATTTATAGATATCCTTATTTAAAAATAAATGCAGATAATTATTTCATAGAATGTTGAGTGCATTTCAATAGTTGTTAAATTTAAATTAACCAGCATTTAATAGGTATTTTCTTTAATTTATGAAAGGGGAAATTTGTAAATATACATGTGAAAAACAAAACAAAAACCTTTTGGTTTAGAGGCTGAATTTTGGCACAAAAATGTATGAAAATATGCCCTGACCCTTTATGATTAAAACTGATATCAAATCAACTCTTATATGTATTTATTTAGTCAGTTTGACCAATTTATAATTTAAAAACACAAAATTCCTGATCAGTAATAGGAACTTTTCTACAGAAAGGTCAGCAAAAAGCTGATGTAACGTGAACTAAATGTGCAACTCTAAACTCATTAAAAACTGGGCTAAATGCATTTATAGCGTAAAGAGTTGTTCCAGATTTGCCTGTACAAACTAATCAGCCACGACACTTTCAGCTTTTATGGAATTCTTTGTTTTAAGGTATATTCGGAAAGTGTGGTCACAAATTAGTTTGGGCAGACTTAACACGCTTTTGTGGGTAAAACACTTAAGGCACGTCATGCATTAAGCCCTGTTTTCACAGAGCGCAGCTGAAATACTTCCTGTTTTTGTTGCTGCTGCTGCCATAGCCAGAGATTGTGTGAGTCTTGACGCCAAAGTCACCACCCTGAACCGGGAATGTAGGACAACGCTGCTCCTCAGGCGTCAGGTTCATATTATTGGAGAGCAACATATGGAGGTCAGTCACTTTAAGAGGCGAGTCACTCAGCGCCTGCTCTATCTGTGGATCAGATTGTTTCATCTCGAATGACTCGTCGTGATGAAAGTGGAACTCACCAAGGCTCAGCTGTTGGAAGTGTTGATTTAAAGCCTTGTGAGAAGATGTTAAAAGGTGGCGTGCTGAATTTCCTGAGCGAGTTGTAGTATAAGTGGATTGGGATTGCCTAAACATTCATGATGTTTGTCTTGTTTGCTTATAATGTTTTCTGCAAAGGAAATGGAAAGTAAACTAAAAATAGTGTTTTTAGTGACAAACGAATATGCCTTGACAATGTATGTTGAAACACCTTACATAACACACCTGCTTTTTAATGCAACACATTGAGTCTATATTTTATATTTAGGATTGCATAATGATTTATTTTTCGCCAGTTAGCACTCACAATAGCATTGTAATAATGAATAACGCGCAGCAACATGTTAAATAAAAATTTTGGGGTTTTAAACAGTGAGGAATACATGGTAAAGTACATTATGTCAGCGCTTCCGTTAGTGGACATCCGGGCGTAAATTACGCCCGAAAACAGCAGTCGTACGTCAATTATGCAAATGGTGGCAGTCCCTTGGACGTCCAATAATCCGCAGGTACGCTATTTTCTAATACACAACACGTACAAATGTCAACAGTAAATCGGGTTATTCAGACCTTTATTTCCGCTCAAGAGCTACTGTTTTCAATGAATTTCTCAGCGAGTGGCCAATACTGATTTTTCCAGCTGTCAATCAAAGTATTCTTGGTAAGCGCATCAGCCAATCAGCGCTCAGGCAGCCGAGTACCGTAAAAAGTTGTGTATAAGGCGCACTTTTTTACCCCAAAATTTCATTTTAAAAACTTGATGCGCGTTATGCACATTTACAGCTATGCCAAGACATTTTTTCCCTGTCAGTTACCCAGTTGCGGTAATTCGCATCATTCTGTTCCCCCTGTTTTAACTGTAACTATGTTAATAATAGTGTTATATTTACGATCTGAATAAGATGGACAAACATAATGAAGTTAACATAAATATTTTCCATCTTTTTCAGGTACGCACAGAGCATTAAAATCAAATAAATTTGAAAAAGAGAATGAAAAACAAGGAAGCCGATTTTATTTAAATGTTATTGTTTTCCCACAATATTATACCCTATTGTACTAGGGTAACACAATTTATTTGGGGGCACTTGTTGATTTACAATAGTATGTCGGCAAGGTCTTTCCCGATATATCTATGATTATTTTTCTTGCTTTTTAAATGTGTTAATAAAATTAATGTTGTGTTTGTTTACACGTTTTCATACGTCTTGTCAAGATTGAGGATGTGGATGTGTCACCTGTCAAGTTTTGTGTAGCTGGGCTATTATCAAAGCATGCGAACCGGCAAACGGCTTCACACCATCATTGTTTGTTTATCGCCGGTAATATCGTGATGATTATGTAGCAAGTTGCCATATTTATGTGTACATTAAAAAACAGGAATAACTTAAGCACTTTTAGACGTGACACTATACCACTTTAAATATGACGCAATACAACATTTTGCTAACGAATACTTAAAAATTTAGAATCAGTGCTATAAATATAAATGTTCAACTTATAGAGCTGAATAAGGAAATGAACTCAATGTCACAACCTATTAAAAACAGTATTTGTTTTGGCAAACATTAAATTGGGAATTAAGCCAGTAATTATCGAAAAATATGGAATAGACTTTTTGAGATTAGGAATGCTTTGACCAAATAAATAACACTGTAAGGTCTCACCTGAAGCTCAAGATGAAGAGATGACATTCTAGCCTCGCTGATATTGCTAAGGGCCCAGTTTGAGTTCTACCTAACATCAGGTTGAGAGCCAAAGGGCATACTGGACCACACAACAAAACTGCTGTCATTTTTCAACGCCTTCTCAAGCGCCGACTCAATGCCAGGCTGTTTAGGATTGGAGTGGGAAGTTACAAACCCTGATGGGTTCACCTTTAGCATCTTGTTTCAGCTGTTGGTCGAACTTCCCGCCTGAGGCATGACCATGGATGCTCTTGAGTGTTCACAACAAAGTCGGTGCTGCCTTTCTAAGTTAGCAACTGCCTCAAAAGTGCGTTCTCTTTGGACAGTTTGGACACCTGTGAGGACAAACCGGGACTGTCCGTAAAGTTACGACTGTCCAGGAGTATGCCAGTGGTAAGCATACGCTTCCGACTAAAACTCTACAAATATTCCTTGATTTTCTCTTGTTACTTTCCGTTGTATTGTTTGTCCCAAAAAGAATGGAACGAGTTATCCAACTTTGTATTTATTGTGCTATTAGTTGTGAAGTCCAACATTGAGAACTGACTGTACATGTTGCCATAACTGCTGCAATAAGTCCTTGTGTCTGTAACGGTTGTCCCATCTCTGGCACTCGGGTCTAACAAACCAAACAGGCTCAAGTAAGGATCACTCGACACGAAAATTGTGGTTGATGAGAACCATGTGTGAAAACTCTTTGTGCTCAAAATTTTTTATAGGAGGAATTTGTTCAACGATGCTGACCCTTTGAAGCTGGAAGTCAAATGGGAGAAGCTAGGGGTCAGGGGAGGGGTCGTGCTTGACTTGAGGCTTGTGCGGGCCCGACTGGTGCTGTTGCCGTACCAACTCTATATCAAAACCGGGGCTCTCCTGAAAACATGGGAAATATGAACTGGTACAAAAGGTTTATATTACAATCTATAACAAACCATGTCTCTTAATAAGAGTTGAAGTTTTTCAAAGGCAAAACTTCATTCTCATGAATTTTGAACTTGGCATTTCACTGGTTCCTTATCCAAAATAACATGACAATTGATTCAATCAAACCATATCGTACTCAAACATCATTTAAAGTGTTTGTCAATACTTTATTAATCTGTCAATTCATAATTAATATTTTTAACTTTAATGCAATCCCCAGACATGGAAAGGCCGCGTTCCCCCCCCCACATCACTGAACTGTAAATTGCCAGCCTTTCACCAGACAGTTGTCTTCTTTGCTGAGCGAGTAGCTGTAACGTTGAGCGAACCAATATGGAATATGCAAACTGCACAGGATAATCTGGGACACTTTACACACATGCATTAAGTCCTGTTTTCCCATGCAACCTTACATTGTTGCCATTGCATGCATGAAAACTAACTCTAAAACTTTTATTACACTGTTCTGGGAATGAGGCCGGGGTCCTTCTTATTGAGAACAAATGCATTCCATGGAATCATATTTATAAGCTTTATTAAATATCTCACAACTTTATAAAACTCAAGGCCTTATGAGGATGACAGAAATTCTCGGGGTGTTGTGTAACTGAGGTTCCTGTATGATAAGTTGGAAAGCATCGAGCTGAAGAAGAGTTTGAGTTATTGATCCTCAAGTAAAACAAGTCCTGCTGTAAACATGATATACACAATAAAAGACGCCATTTTATGTTTTATTAAATAATATCATTCTTGTCAATTTCATCTTGTCAAAATTCCCCCTATTAATGCATGTGCTCAAATTCTTATCCCTTATAAGTCTGCGCAGTCTGCACACACTAATAGGGACAACACTCTCCTCTTCAAAGGTTTTTTTCGTTGAAAGGAAGTGTCCTTTTTACAAAAATCCAGTCTAGTCGTAAAGTGTCCTACCTGATAAGCTTATGTGGACTTGACATGCTTATCTGAGACGACAACAATTAATATTATTGATGAGCCGCATATTGGCTTATAAAATAACATCTCTGAAAGTTTAGTGAAAATTATCATTTTGAATTCGAAGATTAGTATTACATTAGCCAACAATGTTTTAATACAAAATGGTTTAAGTATGCCCCCTTTCAAAGAAAAGGGGGCATATAGTGATCTGACTGTCTGTCTGTCTGTCTGTCCGTCTTTCCGTCACACTTTGCATTTAGGTTTCGAAAAATGCTCATAACTTCTATGTCCCTTGAGATATAACCTTCATATTTGGTATGCATGTGTATATGTACAAGGCCTTTCCATACGCACACAAATTTTTACCCCTGTGATCTTGACCTTGAACTTAGGGTCCGTGTTTAGGTTTCGAAATCTGCGTTTAGGTTTCAAAAAAAACTCATAACTTCTATGTCCCTTGAGATATAACATTCTTAATACACAGGTTACATTGTAAACCATTATTATTTCAGGGACATTATTTTTGTTGATTTTAAGGGTTCACTGATCCACAAATTTATCACACACAGAAAAGTAACTTACACAAATTCATCATTTATTTTTCTGAACTGAGAAATCCACAAAATAAACTAATGTGTCCGTAAAAGTCTTTTTGACCACGAAATTTCGGATGAATATATATATATATATATATATATATATATATATATATATATATATATATATATATATATATATATATATATATATATATATATATATATATATATATATATATATATATATATATATGAGTTTACACTATACAAACAAGTAAAAAGGGTATTTTATCTTAAGTAAATTCATACTTTTCTTTTCCACCTCATCTTTTGCGCATTCTTAATATATAGGGAATACATAAGCAGGTCTTTTCCTTTTATGGGTATGTGAAACGGACCCATACGCAAAGCGTTTTTCTTTCTTTAACAAGGGCTGTTTTGTAAAACATGCATGCCCCCAATATGGGCTGTCAGTTGTAGTGGCAGCCATGGTGTTTATATGTTTTTTGTCACTGTGACCTTGACCTTTGACTTAGTGACCTGAAAATCAATAGGGGTCATCTGCCAGTCATGATCAATGTATCTATGAAGTTTGATGATCCTAGGCTTAAGCATTCTGTAGTTATCATCCGGTAACCATTTGACTATTTCGAATCACTGTGGCCTTGACCTTTGACCTAGTGACCTGAAAATCAATAGGGGTCATCTGCCAGTCATGATCAATGTACCTATGAAGTTTCATTATCCTAGGCCTTAGCGTTCTTTAGTTATCATCAGGACACTATCTGGTGGACGGACAGAAGGACCGACATGTGCAAAACAATATACCCCCTCTTCTTCAAATGGGGGGCATAATAAGTGCCTTATGATTAATATGTCTCAATTATATTTCAATAAGATCTAAAAAAAGTATATTACTAGCGTAATATGATTTTATTCTTTAAATTTAAGTTTTAGAAATAGTTATATTAAATTTGTTTTTCTGAAATCAATGTACTTTTCGCATGAAAAAAATAAAAATCCCAAAATTGCATTTTTTTCCCAAATTGGCCATGAAAAGGCCTGATAATTAAAACGTCTTTGTTACCTTCTGTGTATTCAGGTTATCCTTGTCCCC
Organism: Dreissena polymorpha; assembly: GCF_020536995.1. Lineage (NCBI taxonomy): Eukaryota > Metazoa > Mollusca > Bivalvia > Myida > Dreissenidae > Dreissena > Dreissena polymorpha. The sequence goes on along the minus strand of NC_068355.1, from coordinate 189,604,675 downwards.
CACATCCTCAGCATCCTTGTCCTGACTCAGCAGCGACTGGAGCAGCAAAATAGCTTGATGTTTTTCTTGTATGTATATTTAGGACTCACACAAATTTATATAAATGTAATGAAAATCAATAACAGATGGTCAACAGCATAAAATGTGGCAAATTAATAAATCTCACATCAAGTGTTACCTTTCTGTAAACATTGCGTAAAATTCCAATATATGCGCCTCCAAAGATTACTTAAACAATATTTTATATAAAAAATATTCATCCATATACATTTCTTACATGGCATGGTGTTTATAGAAATGAAAGTCTAACAAGGGACAAAATTGTCACAAAACCAGGTTTTCATTGTGAAAAAAAAATCTGATAAAGGGAGAAAACTCAAACTGAACTTTTGAAATGACCAAAAAAAATTAACCCCCTTTGTAAGTTTTTTTTTTTTTAAATCTATTTTTAGTCGTGGCGACCTTGACATTGGAGATATTGACGTGATTCTTTCGTGGGACACACCGTCCCATGATGGTGAACAAATGAGCCAAATGATTTTAAAATCTCACAATGAATGACATAGTTATGGCCAGGACAAGCTCATTTATGGCCATTTTTAACCTTTGAACTCAAAGTGTGACCTTGACCTTGGAGATATCGACGTAATTATTTCGCGCGACACACCGTCCAATGATGGTGAACAAATGTGCCAAATGATTTTAAAATCTGACGATGAACGACATAGTTATGGCTCGGACAAGCTCATTTATGGCCATTTTTGACCTTTGAACTCAAAAGTGTGACCTTGACCTTGGAGATATCGACGTAATTATTTCGCGCGAAACACCGTCCAATGATGGTGAACAAATGTGCCAAATGATTTTAAAATCTGACAATGAACGACATAGTTATGGCCCGGACAAGCTTATTCCGCCAGCCCGCCAGCCAGCCAGCCCGCCAGCCAGCCAGCCAGCCCGCCCGCATTCGCCAATCTAATAACCAGTTTTTTCCTTCGGAAAACCTAGTTAAAAATAGCCTCAGTTGCTATTATAATGCTATGCTAATATAACTTCAAATGTATGACAATACACCTTTAAATCAAAGACTACACAACTTTAAACGAGAGACTAAACAACTTTAAATGTGAGACAATACAACGTTTAAAAATGTGCCACTATACAACTTAACATGAATGACTGTACAACTCAAAATGTTAGACTATACAATGTTAAATGTGAGACTTCTAAAAACATTTAATCTGAGGCTATACACCATTAAATTTGACACTGTACAACTTCAAATGTATGACTATACTCCTTTAAATGTGAGACAATACAACTTGAAACGAGAGTCTAAAAAACTTTAAATGTGAGACCTCGGTAAGTAGTGATATTGAATCAATACTTTATGATTTCTACATTAAATGGCCTCCTTTTGTAGGACAGACCTTCTAGTTACTGGTATTATCATCAGGATATAAAGCAATTTTGCAAACATCCAGGCTCTGATTTAAATAATAATAATATCAAATTATATGTGAAATAAACATACACATTTTTTTTATAAAACCAACTTCTTCAAAAGTGTAATACAAATTAGTGAAATAAGTAAATTAAGCCATTTGTTTTTCAAAAATACTTTAAATGTGATAGAACTAGGGGCTAGCTCTGTGCAGAGTCTATTATAACCATTTTTGAAATTGGGTCATACAAGCCTGTTGGATTGGGAAAAACCTGGATATTTTGACTAAAATTGGAATATTGGGGTTTATTTTTTGCTTACAAATACTTAACAATAAAAAAAATCAGTATCTTCAAATTGTATGTATTTATTTAACTAAAGTTAAATTTATAGAGCTGAATCAGGAAATACACTCAATGTTGCAACCTATTAAACACAATTTTTGTTGGAAAACCTTCAATTGGGAATCACAGCCAGCTATTATGGAAAAAATATAGATGTTTGGAGATTAGGGATGTGGCTGAATTATTGGCCCCAAATTTAACCAAATAACATCTGACACTCAAGAAGCTGAGACGACATGCTTACCTTGCTGATATTAATAAGGCCAGAGTTTGAGTTCTGACTAACTCGATTGAGAGGCGAAGTGTGTACTGGACCACAGAACACAACTGCTGTCATTTTTCAAAGCCATCTCTATCCTTGATTCAATACTAGACCCTTTAGGCTCGGAGTGCCAAGTGCTGGTAACAAAGCTAGACATGTTCACATTTTGCACCTTGTTTACAATATTGGGCGCAATTTGCGTCCAAGGCATGCCCCATTGATGTATTGTGCTCTGGGTGTTCACAGCCAAGTCATTACTGCCTTTCTTCATCAGCAACAGCGTCAAAAGCTTCATGTTCCCTTTAGATGCCTGAGAGGACAAACCAAGACGGTCCGTAACGCTACTACTGTCCTAGCTATCAACAGCACAAGTATCTACTTTGGAAAGCCTACACTTTTGCATTAATCACTTCAATTGTCCCTTGATTTTTTTGCCCTGTTCCTCGCTAAATTTGTGTTTGTCCCATAATGAATGGAACAAGTTATTCAACTTCTTATTCCTCGTGATATTCGCAGTGATGTCCAACAGCAAGAACTGACTGTTGATTGAGCATTACCATAACTACTGATATAACTCCTTGTGTCTATAACACTCTTCCCACTCGGACACTCAAGCTAAACAAAACTACTCAGGCTCGACAGTGGATAACTTGACGTGGACATTGCGGTTGATGAGAACAGTGCAAGAAAACTGGATGTGTTAAGAATTTGAGGCTGAAGGTCTTGGGGGAGGAGATATGGATCAGGGTAGGGGAAGGGTTGTCCTGGACTGGGGCTCATGCATGCAAGACTGGTGCTGTTGTTGGGCCAACACAATATCAATGCTGGTGCTCTCCTGAAAAACAACAACAGCACAGTGGATAATATGAACTTGTAATAAATGTTTATATTACAATCTATTGCAAACTATGCTTCTTGGTTTGCTGTGCAGGTTTTCAATAGCAAAACTTCATTCCCATGAAATTCTTATCTGGCGTTTCATTGGTCCATAGTCCTTTATAGCCTAAACATTGATACAACTAAATCATTTCGTATTAAAACATTAAAAGTGTTGGCAAATGCTATACTAACCTGTAAATTAATAATTATTTTTTCCCTTAACTTGAAGAGATGTAATTTCATAAGCCAATATGCCACTCATCAATATCTGAAAGTGTCGTCCCAGATTAGCATGTTAAGTCAACATAAGCAAGGAGGACACTTTCTGACTTGACTGGATTTTCATAAAGAGGATATTTCTGTTCAACCAACATACCTTTAAGAGAAAAATGTTGTCAATGATTAGCCTGTGTGGACTGCACAGGCTAATCTGGTTCAACAATGCATTAAGCTCCATTCTCCAACAGCACAGCTTATTTATCTTTTTAGAGTTTTTTCCATTAAGAAAAATTGATACTCATCTTGTTAAAAAGTTCATATATTTCAATTGTTCTTATGCGTTTAATCACTTTACTTTTACTTTGCTTTCACATTTGTTTTATTGTTACCGGTAATAATATATATATGTTTCAATCAATAACGTCTTCCCAAAGTTGAAAAAAACATTTTTTCTATTATTCCTTTACAGATCTTTGATTGTTTAAATATGTTTTAATTCAAACTGGACAACAGTTCCAAAGTATATCAACATGTAACAAAAGTTGAAAGACATAATAAAACAAAAAAAACAAAACAAGAGATGTGTTTGTCCGAAAAACAGTGCCCCCTATTGCGCCGCTTTGATTTTTTTTTTTATTTTTTTGACCTTTGACCTTGAAGAATGACCTTGACCTTGAACTTCCACCACTCAAAATGTGCAGCTTTATGAGATGCACATGCATGCCAAATATCAAGTTGCTATCTTCAATATTGAAAAAGTTATGGCCAATGTTAAAGTTTTCGGACGGACAGACGCCATATATTTGACATTTTACCTTGGAGGACGACCTTGACCTTCACCTTTCACCACTCAAAATGTTCCGCTCCATGACATACACATGCATGCTAAATATCAAGTTGACATCTTCAATAGTGAAAAACTTATGACCAATATTAAAGTTTTTGGACGGACGGGCAGACGCCATATATTAGACATTTGACCTTGAAGGATGACCTTGACCTTCACCTTTCATCACTTAAAATGTGCAGCTCCGTGAGATGCACATGCATGCCAAATATCAAGTTGCTATCTTCAATATTGAAAAGGTTATGGCCATTAAAGTTTTCGGACGGACGGACAGACTGACTGACATACACACATACACAAATGCTGACATACTGACACACTGACGGACAGTTCAACTGCTATATGCCACCCTGCATAAAAACATTTGGACAAAGTTTCATCAATATTGAGCCACACATGTGGCCTCTGAAGTGTTACATGTAACAGTGATTTCATATGATTTAAATATATGTGACCTAGTAACAACAAGGCTTGTTGAAGGAGTCATGTGACCCAGATGTAAAATTGCCTAGATATTGTCTAGGACCAATCAGACCAAGTTTAATAAATATTTTATCAAAAATCAGGCTTCTAGCTTAATAACAAGCTTGACATAGTATGATCACAATTGCTTTTAGAATCGTGTGCTCAAGTCAGCTAAAGCAGATCTGTAAATGTGTTGCAGCACATATCACTTTTGAGTCTTTTTGGGTCAATTATAAGCCATATGGGAAATTCCTGATACACTCAATAAAACGCGACTTACACCACTTAACTATCATGTGCTTTTGTTAACTATTAAAACTAGAGCTTTGTCAAAGAAGTGACCCCCACATGCGGCATTGAATTGACACAGAATATTTTGCATGTTTTCTTCACAAAAAATAGCAGACACCATGCTAAATGTTTAAAACGCACTAAGTGACCCCGTGACCTAGTTTTTGACCCGGCATGGCCTATGTTCAAACTTGGCCTAGACATCATTTAGATTCAACTTCTGACCAAGTTTGGTGAAGCTCGGATAAAAACTACTTGAATTAGAGAGCGGACACCATGCTCAATGTTTAAACGCACTCAGTGACCCCGTGACCTTGTTTTTGACCCGGCATGATACATATTCAAACTTGAACTAGACATTGTCTAAATACAACATCTGACCAAGTTTGGTGATGATCGGATGAAAACCACTTGAATTAGAGAGCGGACACTGAATACGGACCGACCAACAGACTGACCGGCAGACAAGCTCAATTCTTTATACCCCCTAAACTTCGTTTGTGGGGTATAATTATAATCACATAATTTATAGGTTATAATTGGTCATTAAAGTTGATAAACTGATATACAATAAATAATAAAGAAAAAAATCATGTTATGCAAAGCTACAAACATCACTGGCCCCACTTTTGTATCAATGGTAGTTTTAGAACCATAATTACAATTGATGTAGAACCTGTTTTTGAAAATAGTTTAAGAGCCAGATATGTTGGTACCTGCTGATAAATGGCTCGTTTGTTGTTGTTGTTTTTAGTTTTAATATATTTCTAGATGTTCAATTTAAAATGCAAATTTGAGGGTTAAGCTTGACACTTTCGCATTTTCTTCACTTTTTTATATACTACATGTATACAAAAGTTTGTCGCTGAACTTTTAAACTGAAATACGATTAACTTGTCAATTAATGGAAGAGCAGAAACCACAGTTGGCATTTGGTTTAACCTATTTATTAAAGTATGATTGCATCTAAAGTCTTAGGCTATTAAGAGTGGGTCTCTTGAAAGCTTTGCCACAGTGACTCCTTTTGCAATGGCAAGGCCACTTACCTATTGTGATGTAGGGGCAAAGTTGTAGTTGGGGATATTTCTCTCTGGGCCTGAACTTGTGAGTATAAGACTCTGATAAAATGGTCTTAGCGCCTCCCAGAAATGTGTGCCTGTAAACCAAATAATTCAATGAATTCTCAAATGGCATCTGCAATATTGAAAGTCAATGAAGTTGGTTTGATTAAATAAATGCTCAAATATTGCCTTCTATATATGTACTGTTTATACAAAAATTGTTCATCGCTCTGGAGCTAATTAAGTTATGTGCAAAAGCAAAAAAAGTGGAACGGATATAAGGAGGAGGAAATGAAGGATGGAGGTTACTGGTAATTAAAGACGATGACAAATCTTTACACCCCCCCCTGCACCATTTCATAACGTAGTGACTTAAAAATCCCTATATACTGCAAAGATATCAAGGCTATTGGCGGCTATTATGCATATTTACGAGTGCATAGTAATGTTATTTAAATTTTTTAAGTTAGTAGCATGGAGTTTAATCAAAACGTGAAATTAGGAGTACACATCTGCACATTATACACTGTAAATTACAGCCCAATATACCTTGTGGATGAGATAATCTCGGCCCTTAGGCAGGAAAGTTTGAATCCCCAGGTTTAGACTGGCTGCACCCTGCGGGAAGGATTCGTTGAGCATTTGTCCCGAGGTACTGCGCCAAGAGCCAACTACCCCCGATGCACAGGAAGTGTCTCTGGGCGTCTGGGACCAGCTGACCAAAGAGCCTGTTGTTAAGCTGGGTACCAATCAAGGATTGCATCAAGTCCTGACAACAATAAATTGATATTTAGGATATTGCAATTGATTGTTCACCAATAATAGCGTTGTATCAATGTTTAACGCGCATCATCTTGAAATTGAAAGTTAGGCGCTTTAAACCTCAAGGAATACATGGTAAAGTACAGTTTGTAGCAAGGTGTAATACTTATTTTTTTAAATCAAAAACAGGCCTTACTTAAGCAATTTAGAATGTGAGACTGTACACCTTTAATTATGTGATATACAACTTAAAATGTGATAACAGACAACTTTAAATGTAAGACTACATAATTTTAAATGTGATACTCAGCAACTGAAAATGTGAGACAATACAGCTTTAAATTTGACACTGTAAAGCTTAAAGTGTGAGACTGCACACCTTTAAATGTGACAGATTATGACTTATACTTGAGACTAAACAACTTTAAATGTGAGACAATTAATACAACTGTATGACATATAATAAGAAACAATAGATGCAAGTTGAATACTGTAAGTGTATGAGTACTTGATCACACATGTTTTATCTGTGGATCAGACAGAAATACAGATGAACGTCTATATTGAAAAGAAGTCTATGACACTAGATATCTTGCAACCAGGAGCTGTACTAATTTAACTAGTAATTGTTGCCAATTCTGGTTAAAACTATTCGCTGTAGGTGAGTTTGAATTGATACTTCTAGCTACTGGTGCTGAAATTGTGTGCATAAGGATATGAAAGCAATAAAGTGCTATTGTTTTGACAACATCCGGGCTCTAATTTGAACAAGGGCTGTTTGTAAAACATGCATGCCCCCCTATATGGGCTATAAGTTGTAGTAGCAGCCATTGTGTGAATACGTTTTTTTGTCACTGTGAACGGTGGTGGTGGTGGTGGGTGGTGGTGTTGGTGGTGGTGGTGTGGTGGTGGTGGTGGTGGTGGTGGTGGTGGTGGTGGTGGTGGTGGTGGTGGTGGTGGTGGGTGGTGGTGGTGGTGGTGGTGGTGGTGGTGGTGTAGCTTACATTTGGTAAAATTTAAATATATTACAAGGGAGGCAAATGCTGTAACAAAAAAAACATGCATAAACGGTAGTTGTTTCTCTTGTTTGAACCATGCTAAGTCCTTAAAATGCCTATTTCCAGTAACTGTGACCTTCACCTGTGACCTTGACCTTTGACCTAGTGACCTCAAAATCAATAGGGGCGATCTGCGAGTCATGATCTATGTACCTATGAAGTTTCATGATCCTAGGCCCAAGCGTTCTTGAGTTATCGTCTGACAACCACCTGGTTGAGGGACCGACAGACAGACCGACCGACAGACAGACTGGCCGACGTACCGACATGAGCAAAGCAATATACCCCCTCTTCTTCGAAGGGGGGCATAATAATAATCTTATCCAATTATATGTGACATAAATAATTTATATAACTCCAACTTCAAAATAGTAATGAAACTTAGTGAAATAAGCAAATTAAACAAGTTATTTTTATCAAAGACTCTAAAATGTGCTAGAACTAGGGGCCAGCTCTAAGCAGAGAGTTTATTTTAAACATTTTTGGATCGGGACAATTTGGAAAAAATCATGCTGTTTTGAATTAAATTGGGAAAATGGTTGTTGTTTTTGCTATAAAAAAAATAAACATTGAGAATAGTGCTATCTATATTAATTGCACTAAGGTCCAAGTTATAGAGCTGAATAAGGAAATTAACTCAATGTTGCAACCTATTAAAACATTTTTGGGGGGCAAACCTTGAATTGAAAATTTTAGCCAGTAATTATGGGAAAATATAGACTTTTTGAGAATAGGAGTGGGACTGAATTTTGGCCCCAATTTGACAAAATAATTAATACTGTAAGGTCTCACCTGAGGCTCAAGGAGCTGAGCTGATATTGCTAAGGGCCGAGTTTGAGTTCTGATTAACGTTGGGTTGAGAGTCGATGGGCATACTGGACCACACAACACAACTGCTGTCATTTGTCAATGCCTTCTCAGCCTCGATTCAATACGAGGCCTATGGGCTCGGAGTGGGAAGTGCTCGTAACAAAGCTAGACATATTCACATTTTGCGCCTTGTTTATAATCTTGAGCGGAATTTGCGTCTGAGGCATGCCCCAAGGATGTATTGTGCTCTGGGTGTTCACAGCCAAGTCATTACTGCCTTTCTTCGTCAGCAAAAGCGTCAGAAGCGTGTTCTCTTTGGACAGTTTACACGCCTGAGAGGACAAACCGAGACGTCCATAACGCTATTACTGTCAAAACTATCATCAGCAGAAGTATCTACTTTGGAAAACCTACACTTCTAAATTAATCGCTTCAATTGTTCCTTGATTTTTTGCCCTGTTTCTTGCTGAATTTCTGTTGGTCCCATAATGAATGGAACAAGAATTATTCAACTTTGTATTCTGTGATATTCTTTGTGATGTCCCAGAGCAAGCACACTGGCTGTTAGATTTACCATTTCTACTGCTTATATTTAACAAAACTACTCAGGCTTGAGTGTGGAAAACTTGACCAGGACATTGCGGTTGTTGAGAACAGCCCGTGAAAACTTGACGTGCTGAGAATTTCCTGCAGAACAGAATTGTTCAACTATGCTGATCCTTTGAGGCTGCAGGTCAAAAGTGAGGAGTTAGTGGTCAGGGGAGGGGAAGGGTCGTCCTTGACTGGATCTCCTGCATGCTGGACTGGTACTGATGCTGGGCCAACTCGATACCAATGCTAGTGCTCTCCTGAAAACAGCACAGTGGGTTATATGAACGTGTAACAAATGTTTATATTACAATCTACAACAAACTATGCCTCTTGATTAGATGTGAAGGTTTTCAACAGCAAAAATTCATTCTCCTGAATGTCTTATCTGGTATTTCATTGGTTCCTTGTCCTGAATAGCATGAACATATATACAATTAAACCATTTCGTATTGAAACATTAAAAGTTTTGGCTATTGCTATACTAACCTGTAAATTCATAATTATAGTTTTTGTTAAATTTCAGAGATATAATTTCATAAGTCAATATGCAGCTCATCAATATAAGGAAGTGTCGTCCCAGATTAGCATGTCCACCTAAGCTAATCAGGGAAAAAACTTTATGACTAGACTGAATTTTCATAAAAATGATTCTTCTTTTCAACCAAAAAATACCTTTGAAGAGGAAAGTGTTGTCCCTTATTAGCCTGTGCAGAATGCAGAATGCACAGGCTTATCTGGGACAACAATTTAAGCACATGCAAAAAGCCCCATTTTCCACAGCACGGCTTATTTATCTTATTTATCTTTTTAGCCATTTTTTCCAGCATAACAAGACCAAGAAATGGAAAATTATATTGTTAGAAATTTAATATTGTTTGAGTGTACCCATTCTTTTAATCACTTTACTTTTACAAAGCATTCATATATGTTTTACTTTAATATATGTTTCAATAAATGGGAGGCAAAAACTAAATAAAAATGTCTTCCAAAAGTTGCAAAAAGACACATAGAGGTCTACATTTTTTACCATGCCTTGAAATGTCTTAGCTTGTTAAAATCTGTTTAAATTCACAATATATAACATCTCCAAAGTAAATCAATATCTAACAAATTAAATGTTGAGTTTCAGTGCTCATTTCATTATTCCACTAGCATATAAGGAAGCGCCTATTATGGTGTAATTTATAAAGAAGGAAAGAAAATCTGTTCAGTTTTCACATACACCTGGGAGTAAAATTATGTTACAGGTCACTTGCCCTTAATTACTTCTAGCTGATAACACTACTTTGCTCTTACTTTGATGACGTTCACAAATCCAAATTTTTACAGTAACCAATACCAAGACATGAATTTTTTCTAAGTAAATTGAAAACATTAGCTTTGTTTCATATGTTTAGCGAAAATAAAAGTTTCAGTCAAATTATTACCCACACACCCTCAAACACAAATCATATACATGTAACAGGGCTTGGTTTGTCTCATCTTTGTGAAGCGTTTCACACCACTCATTTTAAATTTGTTAAAGTTGTGAACAAATGAGGAGCAAACTCCTTAAAATTGCCAAAATTTGAGTCACAAACTTGTTTTAATTGTGAAACTTTGAGTCATGAAATTCTCAAATTTGTGAAAACGGTCATTCTGAGGAAAAATAGCCCTGAATCATGCTCTTTGAAAACAGACTTACCGGTATATTTCATACCTCTTCGAAACAGGCCCTGAATGATAAAACAGAGCAAATTATTTGTCACCAATTCAAGCTGGAGACTGGAGTGTTACACGCCTGATCCTGGAAAAATATTTATACTCGTTGGCATGACAAATCAAGGTTTTAAAAAAAAAAAAAATTTGGGTGGACACTTTAATTCGTGGATTTTGTATTTTCAAAAAAAGGAAATTGCCCTGGGTGGTTTTGTTATGTGTTTGAGCTAATTTCATGGATCAGTAAGCCCCAAAAAATCAACATTAATTAATGTCCCACAAATAAAAATGAATTTACAGTTCATAATAAACATGTTTTTTAGAAATGTATTTGACTTGATTTATTTTATTTGTTTTTAATTTAAATTCAGACTGAACTTGAGTCTTATTCTGGTACAACTGGGCTTAATGAATGTATATAATGTCCTCCCACATTAGCCTGCGCAGTCCTCACAGGCTACAACCTGAGACGACAATTTCCACCAAGACTTGATTTTTGTTTGGAAGAAATTCCCTTAAAACTAAAATTTCCTCAAAAGCGGAAAGCATAATCCCTAATAAGTCTGAGTGCGCACTGCACAGGCTAATCGGATGATGTCATCTTGTACAACTCTGTAACAGACTGTAGGGGGATTTACTTTGAGCCTCATTCTGAGAAAACAGGGCTTAATAAAAGTGCACTAGCCTATAGAGCCACACAGGCTTATCAGGGACAACACTTTTTGCTAGACTGACATTTTCTTTAAGAAGAGACTTCCTATATACAAAAAATTCCATAAATGCGGAAAGTGTCATCCATGATTTTCCTGTGCATACTACACAGGCTAATCTGGGACCACACTTTACGCACATAAATTTAGTCCCTGTACAGACTACACAGGCTAATCTGGGACGACACTTTACGCACATGCATTTAGTCCCATTATCCCAGAGGGAGGCATATGCTTCTTGAAAAAACACTCAACAACAGACTGTGAGCAGACTTAACTTAAGTTTGTGCAATGAGGCCGGAGTCCTTCTAATAGGGAAAATTCTTGGTGTTTTGACCACAAATTGGGACATTGTGTTGTTGGTTTTTTTATTACAAATACTATACAATCCAGAATAAGCGTTTTCAATATTGCATTTAATAAGGTTCAATTATTAGAGTTGGGTAGAGAGATAAACTTGATATTGTGATAAATTTCTTTTACTTTACCTTCAATTGGGAATTTTAGGCAGTTGTTTGGGAAAAATACATAGTTCCAGCATTTAGTATGGGGCCGTTTTTGGCCACAATATTTGACAAAAAAACAATAACACAGTTTACACATCAAGAACTTAACACCTCCTGCAAACAGGCTCTATATGATCAAGGCATTCTAAGCTTTACTAAATATCTCACAAGGTTATACAAACTCAAGGCCTGCATGGGGATGACAGAAATTCTTGTGGTGTTATGTTACTGAGGTTTCTGTATTGGTAAGTTGGAAAGCAACAAGCTGAAGAATGTTTTGATTTATTGATCCTCAAGTAAATGAAGTCGTGCTGTAAACACGATACATAAAAGAAAAGACCCAATTTTAACTTCTATGAAATCATATTTTTGTCCACTTCATATTGAGCATTTTTAATACAGAGGTAACACTGTAAAACCATTATTTCATCTCCTAATTACTTAATGATTACAACTGTCAAACCATATAAAGCAGCATCACCGGCAACAATAAGTAGATGGGTAAAATCAGTGTTAAAAGCTGCTGGTCTCGGGAACACATTTAAACCTCACAGTACAAGGGCAGCTTCAACATCAAAAGCTAATCATTTAGGTGTTTCATTGCAAACTATCTTAGACACGGCCGGCTGGTCATATGCAAAAAAATTTGCTAAATATTATTCAAAAGAAGTTCACAATGAAAATCAACATTGTCTGGTTTTTCAATCAGCTATTTTATGTGGAAAAAAAAAAGTGTACATATTCTATCATGAATTCTTGTTTATCGCTTTATTCCTGCACAAATTTGTAGAAATTTTCTAAAATCTTGTGTGGGGATCATTAAGGGGTTATGCAGGAGATGAAATTGAATAATTAACCGAGACTTACCTTTGTAGATGGGAAGGTGAAGGTTGATTGTCATTTCATCTACTGCAAACCCCTTAAGAGCTCAACACGCCCTACCCAATCCCACCCATCTTTTCTACAAATTTGTTAAACAAAGTATTCCTTAATGAATACTTTGCTAACTCTAAAGCCTGATATTCTTGGCTGCGGAAGCTGCGTCATCTCTCGTGTAGAGCTCTTAAGGGGTTTGCAGTAAATGAAATGACAATCAACCTTCACCTTCCCATCTACGAAGGTAAGTCTCGGTTAATTATTCGTTTGAGGCTATTTTTTGTTGATTTTAAGGTTTTACCAATCCACAAATTTATCACAAACACACGGGAAATGAACTGACACAAATTCCTCATTTATTTTTCCAAACTGAGTAATCCACACATTAACTTATTATATGTCCATGAAATACTATTGTAATCACCAAAAGTTCATAAGGAGGAATATCAATGATTTTGCAATATACAAACAATTTAAGAGGATATTTTACCTTATGTTAATTCATTTTGTTCTTTACCACCTCATCTTTTTGCATTCTTAATAAACAGGAAATACACAAGACTGCGCGTTCCTGGTGTATTTATGGGTCTGTAAAACAGACCCATAGCCAAAGCATTTTATTTGTTTTTAAATAAGTGCCTTATTATAATTATAGTGCTTTCAACAGGAATTTTTTCAGACGCCCCGGGGCCATTGGGGGGGAACGAGATTTAACAAAAAATGTTTTAAACCTTTCCCGCATAGATATGCATAATCGCGCCACGATTGATTCCTTAAAACATCCGTATGAAACAATACTTTTTATCTATTACTGCCAACCTGCTACTTTTACCGTTGCTACTCATTACCCTATAATCCCGTATATTCCATTATTAAAAGGACATACTGATAAATATTTAAGATAAACGTGCTCAAAATTTCCAAGAAACGCAAACATTCACCATTTGTACTCAATTTTTGGCATATCTGTTACTGTGTAAAGATGTGATAAAAACGTCCAATCAGGGCGTTTTTTTTCCACTTAACACGCGTAAATCGCCTGACGTGATGTTCCCGTTTGTATGCATTATAATTATTATATCTCAATCATATTTCAATTAGATCTAACAAAGTATATAACTATCATAAAATGATTTTATTCGTATAATTTGATATATTAGAAAGAATGATATTATATTAGTTTTTCCCAAATCAGTTGACTTTTCAGAGGAAAATATTCCAAAACCACAATGGTATTTTTCCCCAAAATGACAAAGAAAAGGTCTTACAAAGGGCCTATGTTACCTTCTGAGTATTCAGTTTATTCTTGTCCACCACATCCTCAGCATCGTTGTCCTGACTCAGCAGCCACTGTAGCAGCAGAAAAGCTCGATGTATTTCTTGTATGTATATTTAGGACTCAAACAAATTTATAAACAAGAGCACAGCATAACGGGTGCCACGCTACACTGCGAAAGCTTGTCAGATTTTTTTAAGAGGTCACAGTGACCTTGACCTTTGACCTAGTGACCCAAAATGGGTGTGGCGTGTAGAAATCATCTAGGTGCATCTACATAGGAAGTTTCAAAGTTGTAGGTGGAAGCACTTTGATTTTAGAGGCAATGTTAAGGTTTTTGTTCAACTTTTATATTAGAGGTCACAGTAAACTTGACTTTTGACCTAGTGACCCAAAAATGGGTGTGGCATGTAGAACTCATCAAGGTGCACTTACATACGAAGTTTGAAAGTTGTAGGTGGAAGCACTTTGATTTTAGAGCCTATGTTAAAGTTTGATATTAAAGGTTACAGTGACCTTGACCTTTGACCTAGTGACCCAAAAATGGGTGTGGCGTGTAAAACTCATCAAGGTGCATCTTCATATAAAGTTTCAAAGTTGTAGGTGGAAGCACTTTGAGGAAATGTTAAGCATGTTGTTTTAGTTTTATATTACAGATCGCAGTGACCTTGACCTTTGACCTAGTGACCCAAAAATGGGTGTGGCATGTAGAACTCATCAAGGTGCAACCACATATTAAATTTCAAAGTTGTAGGTGGAAGCACTTTGATTTTAGAGCCTTTGTTAAAGTTTGATATTAGAGGTCACAGTGACCTTGACCTTTGACCTAGCGACCCCAAAAATGGGTGTGGCGTGTATAACTCATCAAGGTGCATCTTCATATGAAGTTTCAAAGTTGTAGGTGGAAGCACTTTGATTTTAGAGCCTATGTTAAAGTTTGATATTAAAGGTTACAGTGACCTTTACCTTTGACCTAGTGACCCAAAAATGGGTGTGGCGTGTAAAACTCATCGAGGTGCATCTACATATGAAGTTTCAAAGTTGTAGGTGGAAGCACTTTGAGGAAATGTTAAGCATGTTGTTTTAGTTTTATATTACAGATCGCAGTGACCTTGACCTTTGACCTAGTGACCCAAAAATGGATGTGGCATGTAGAACTCATCAAGGTGCAACCACATAAGAAGTTTCAAAGTTGTAGGTGGAAGCACTTTGATTTTAGAGCCTATGTTAAAGTTTGATATTAAAGGTTACAGTGACCTTGACCTTTGACCTAGTGACCCGAAAATGGGTGTGGCGTGTAAAACTCATCAAGGTGCATCTACATATGAAGTTTCAAAGTTGTAGGTGGAAGCACTTTGAGGAAATGTTAATCATGTTTTTAAAGTTTTATATTACAGATCGCAGTGACCTTGACCTTTGACCTAGTGACCCAAAAATGGGTGTGGCATGTAGAACTCATCAAGGTGCAACCACATAGGAAGTTTCAAAGTTGTAGGTGGAAGCACTTTGATTTAAGAGCCTATGTTAAAGTTTGATATTAGAGGTCACAGTGACCTTGACCTTTGACCTAGTGACCCCAAATATGGGTATGGCGTGTATAACTCATCAAGGTGCATCTTCATATGAAGTTTCAAAGTTGTGGGTGAAGCACTTTGATTTTAGAGCCTATGTTAAGGTTTTAGCACGACGCCTACGTTGGACGGCGGACGAGCTGGCTATGACAATAGCTCGGGTTTTCTCAGAAAACAGCCTCACTAAAAATGTAACTAACACACACACGTTTATGCAAATGTAATGAAAATCAATAACAAATGTTCAACAGCATAAAACATGGAAAATTAATAAAATCTCACATCAAGTCAGTGTTACCTTTCTGTAAACATTGCGTACAATATCAATATATACTCCTCCAAAGATTACTTAAACAATTTCATAATTTATAAAAAAAAAATATTCATCCATATACATTTCTTACATGGCATGGTGTTTATAGAAATGAAAGTCTAAAAATAGCCTCAGTTGCTATGTACATGTGTATCTATGTACAAATATGAAATTTTCAGTTGAAATGCTTTGTTTTTTCATGCAAGAACTTTAGATTACAAGATCTAAATGTTAGGACCATAATGACACAAACATTATGTCAACATAACATAATATGCATTAGATCTAATGTTCTAACAAAAACCCTCACATTGTGTAATTAGATAACAATATGTTCACATAAATCATTTGTATCTTTAACTACACACTTAATGTTGTATTGTAACATCACACACTACTATGTTCGTATGCTAAACAACACATTGTCATTAAAATACTAATCACTAATTTCAACAACTAATACATACATGTACACACTATTCCACTCTGAACACCAGGATGTTGTCGCTCCAGTCCTGTCCCACAATGATGTAGGATGTTGTGCTGCTGTAGCAGACTGACCGTGGCCCCCACACTCCATCCTTCTGAGTAGCAAGATTAGCCAGCTTACTCTGCCCCTCCCAGCCCACCTGTAGTACAGTGTTGGACCCCAATCCACAGACCAGCACCTGGCCTGCAGGGGTCACATGTAGACCAGATAGGACACGTAGTGCTGGGTCTGAGTATGTAGCCAGGAGTGTGCCATCCCTGGCCAGGGTGAGAAGCTTGTCCTGGTACCTGCTGGTGATGTACAGCCTGTCTCCTGTGGGACTCACAGCACACTGGTATACTGCAAAACAGAGTAACATCAAGATATTGAATTACTGTAAATATTAAATAATCTTATTAAACATACTGCAGTGATATTGTATTACGCATATGTTGCTATAAAGAGGCCTTTACACATCTAAAATATATGCATACATTTCAATGATTCAATAGTTAAGTGTGACATTGAACTTCAGTAGCAGAGCTATTGTGTTAACGTTTGACATGTTGAAATGGGACTGGTGAATTAGATATGAATTGAAGCAAAACAATTACACAGATGGAAACACTAACACATGTATACAGAAACAATTGCACAGTTCAATCAACATGTTAATACCATGTTACTACATGTATGTGCAGCATGAATAGATTTCCCACACATGTATACATGTGATAACTATGTACTGAAATGAGTGAAATTGACCAAAGCAGACATAATTCATGTGCCGTGTTACAACTTTATTTGTGTTTTTCAAGTGTTTATAACAAGAAAAATAATATTCAGAACAACAGTTATTGACACTTTTCTAGCTAGTTTGTTACTGAACCAATTTCAACAGCAAAATGTTTAAATGAACATACTACTGAAATTACAATGTAATTAATACATACATTTGAACACTTCATAAAAGAATACAACCACAAGAGTACCTTTGTTATATGGTGTTATGAAATTATTCAATTTATCAAACATATTGTACATGTACAATCATTAAACAACCACAAAATTAAGACAGGGTCAGAAAGTGTCTCTTTCCCAGGAACACAGTTTCTATTTATAGACATGTCATGTAGTGACAGTCAAAATACTTCATAACTCATAGTTATAAATCAATATTTCTGAATCTTGTATTGGCTACTGCAGAAATCAAAGGGCACTTATGAATTATAGAACAAATAGTTTATAATACATCAGTGGGTTTTCTGCTACAATGTATTACATCTGAATTTTATTTTATTATCATCTCACAAAGTATATAACTATAATTTATATGATTTTCTTTTCAAAATAACAAGATAAAGGCCTAATGGGTCAATATTTGTTGATTAAAAAAATAAATCCCAACTCGGTTCATTTAGTAGATAAATATTACCAAATTTGTCATTGTATGGATTTAAAATAACACAATTTGACTAGACTCCTTTTCCCACAATGGCTAGAAAAATCCCTGTACATAATAGGAATGTTATCAGGATGAATTCACCATGATTCTTACCTGGCAAATAAGCTGATCTATCTTGGTAGAGTCTGCAGATCAGTTTGCCATTCAGCGTGTATTTGTACAGTTCTTGACCAGAGGTGACAAAAAGGTCTCCATAGTGATGGGCAATACCTGTACATTCATGTTGTAACTGAAACTTCCTGCCAGGAACAAGCTTTCCCTGGTTGACAGTGATAAACTGGACCTCATGTATGTAGCTAGTATTCACAGCCACTGCAACCTCACTGGGTGTGATCAAACATATGTCAAATGGCCAAGCATTCACATCCCAGTGACTCACTGCCTGGTACTGCTGGTTCAGCAGCTTGACATTGTTATTGTTTGAGTCTACAACCAGTACCTGCCCATCGGGAAGAACACATATGCCTCTGATATCACATACAACTTTATCACTTGGTATTCTCACATTATGCTTAGTAATACTCTGGACATTAAACGCCTTGCCTGACTTTCCTAGCAGAGTCAATGCCTGTTGTATTATATGCTTACATTTTATGCTGGCTATAAGGCAGAGCTCCTTATTATCTCCAATTTTCTGAACGATTTCAAGTAATTGTGACAAGTCATTGTGAAGACTGGTGCATTTATGAATAGAACTTGTAACTGACCCTGTCATGCTTATAACTTCATCTCTTATCTCGTTAAGTTCCTTCGCAGTAATATTATCGAATTCATTAACGATAGAGAGAACACTCCTACACATCTCTTCTTTTAAATATTGCTCATTTCCGCCTGATGTACCCACAGAATTATTATCACATTCATCTATACAAGTATTTAAATTACAACACATTTGCTCTATCATAACTTCCCTATGTTCCTTGTATGTTCTCTGCAATGACTGAATGCTGGCCTCCTGACTGATCTGCAGGGTTTTAATTTCCCCCAGGACAGTTTCCAGCTCCACTGAGAGCCCCTCTAAGCCTGTGGGCTGCGAGTTGGTCAGCTCCAAAATCTGGGTCACTTTTCTGCACTGGCTGAAATAAACAATTAATACATGGACATACCAAGGAATAGTCAGTGATATTATGTAATGCTTCAAACAAGTATACAGTGTCAAATAAAAACATACATGGACAATAAATTAACGCTTCTTGGGCTTAATATGGGGGTATAGTGACCTGAAAATCAATAGGGGTCATCTGCGAGTCATGATCAATGTACCTATGAAGTTTCATGATCCTAGGCATAAGTGTTCTTAATAATCATCTGGAAACCATTTTACAATTTCCAGGTCACCATTACCTTAACCTTTGACCTTTTTACCTGAAAATCAATAGGGGTCATCTGCCAGTCATGATCAATGTACCTATGAAGTTAAATGATCCTAGGCCTAAGCGTTCTCTAGTTATCATTCGGAAACCATCTAGTGGATGGACAGACGGACCGACCTACCAACATGTGCAAAACAATATACCCCTTTTTCTTCGAAGCGGGGGGGGGTGGATAAAAATGTGCATGGTAATATTTGGAAATGATTGGTCTACAAACCAATCAACAAACAAACCAAAGAAAAAATGCAAATTAAAATAACCCCAAATCTTAGAGGAGGTCCTCTATTTCTAAATAAAGTGTCAGTATTAACAATCTAGCCTGCGTTGAGCAGCTTATGACATTCAACCTGGTCTACTATCTCCTAATAAGTTAATTTGTAATTTAACCAATTGTGATTATTTAGCTTTTTTTGTTATCACTTGATCTATTGGTGGACAAGAAAAGACGCCATTGTAAAAATGTGTTAAAGGAGGATCCAAGAGATTGGCCTATTGTATATTTATTTGTGATATTGACATTTCTTTCAGTAGCAAGTCTAAAGTCAATGATTTTTTAAAAAATTGGGAAATACACAATGTATGAATAATATTTTGCAATTGACTTAATACTACACACAATAAAAACAAGTGTTCTGCGGTCGGAGACAAATGCCCAATTATTGTGACAGTGACCTTAACCTTTGACCCTAATTTCGATAGGGGTCATCTACTGTCCAAGGCCAATTAATGCACATGGGAAATATAAAACCAATCGGTCGATTCCTTGACAAATAATTGATCAAAAACGCTTTTCATACTCATTGGGCCAGTGACCATGTCATTTGACCTAGTGACCCAATTTTGAGAGGGGTCATCTGCTGTCCAAGGCCAATGCACATGACAAGTATCAAGTCAATTGGTGAATCAGTTTACCAGTTTTTGATTAAAAACTATTTCACATTTAGTGCGTAACTAATTTCAATAGAGATCATGTACTGTCCAAGGTCAATGTACATGAAAAGTATCAAGTAGGCTAGTGACCTTGACCATTGACCTAGTAACCTTAGTTTTGATAAGGGTCATCTTTTGTCCAAGGCAGATGCACATGTGAAGTATCAAGTTAATCAGTCAATTCGTTGATGAGAAATTGAGCAGAAACCACTTAATGTGATAGTGACCTTGACCTTTGAACAAGTGACCTCAATTTCTATATGGGTCATTTACTGTTCAAGGCCAATGCAAATGTGAAGAATCAAGCCAATCGGTCGATTTGTTGAAGAGTTATATTGATCGGAAACCTTTTTCACGCTTTGTGTTATAGTAACCTAGACCTTTGAGCTAGTGATCCCAATTTCAAAAGGGGTCATGTACTGTCCAAGGCCGATGCAGAACCGAAGTATCAAGCCAATCGATTAATTTGTTGATGAGTTATTGATTGGAAATCATTTCCACACTAAGTGCAATAGTCACCTTGACATTTAACCTAGTGACCCCAATAGGGCTCATGCACTTTCCAAGTCCAATGCGTATGTGAAGTATCAAGCCAATCAGTCAAACAAGAGGCACATGAGGGCCTGAATTGCTCTACTGCTATAAACACTGTGCAAGTTTTGAAAGAATAAGATGGAAACTGTGTACTTAATCACGCAAACAATGCTAATTTTCTCAAATTCAAGGGGAGATTAATGTGTACTTATTTCTCCGATACTGCTCATATTCAATATGGTTCAAGTCCTCATTGATATAAAGGACCTGTGCAAATTCGGAAATAATTGGATGAAAACTATGGACTTATCACAAACAAGAGACCCATGAGGGCCTGAATCGCTCTTCTGCTATAAACACTGTGCAAGTTTGGGGAGAATGAGATGGAAACTGAGTACTTAATTGCCCAAACAAGGAGAATTTTCTCAAAATCAAGGGGAGGTTATTATGTACTTATTTATCCGATACTGCTCATATTCAATAGGGTTCAAGTCCTCATTGATATAAAGAAACTGCGCAAATTCGGAAATAATTGGATGACAACTGTAAAATCAATTGCGTAAACAAGCGGGATTTCAAAATTTTCTCATATTCAAGGGTAAGTCATTCTGGACTTATTGCTTCGATATTGCTCTTTTTACAAAAGGGTTTGAGTCCTCATTGATACAAAGACACTGTGCAAGTTTGTCAAGAATTGGATGAAAATTATGGACTTTATCACATAAAAAAACTGAATTTTCTTTTTTTTTCTCAAATTCAAGCGGAGATAATTCTGGACTCCCATAACTCCGATATTTCTCATTTTCAATCAATAGGGTTTGACTCATCATTCAGATAAAGACACTGTGCAAGTTGGGAAATAATTGGATGAAAACTGTGGACTTAATTGCGCAAACAAGCCTTTTTCACAATTTTCTCAAACTCAAGGGGAGATAATTATGGACTTTTTACTTTGATGTAACCCATTTTCAATAGGGTTCGAGTCCTCATAAATATAAAGACACTGAACAAGTTTGAAAAGGATGAAAACGATGAAAACCACTCCATGACATAAGCTTTTCAGGACTTCGGCCAGTAGAGCTAATAATTGATAAGCTATTGATCGGTAACCATTTTCACTCTTTGTATTCATAGTGAACTTGACCTTTGACCTAGTGAACCCAATATTGTTAGGGGTCATCTATTGTCCAAGGCCAATGCACATGTGAAGTATCAAGCCAATCAGTCAATTTGTTGACAAGTTATTGATCTGAAACGATTTTCACACTTAGTGTTATAGTAACCTTGACCTTTGACATAGTGATTCCAATTTCAATAAGGGTCATCTACTGTCGAACCCCAAGAACATGTGAAGTATCAAACCAATCCGTCAATTGATTGACATCGGTCAATTGATTGACAAGTTATTGATCGGACACAAACTGGTCTACCGACATTCAGACTGGTTTACTGACAGATATCCAGTAAAACAATATACACAATCAATAGGGTCCTTAAAGTAACCACCTGCTCTACTCTTTATAACAATCGATAGGGCCCTTAAATCAATCGCATGTACTAGTCTTTCTAACAATTCATAGGGTCCTTAAAGTAACAACCTGATCTACTCTTTATAACAATCGATAGGGCCCTTAATCAATTGCATATACTAGTCTTTCTAACAATTCATAGGATCCTTAAAGTAACAACCTGATCTACTCTTTATAACAATCAATAGGGCCCTTATATCAATCGCATGTACTAGTCTTTCTAACAATTCATAGGGTCCTTAAAGTAACCACCTACTCTACTCTTTATAACAATCGATAGGGCCCTTAAATCAATTGCATGTACTAGTCTTTCTAACAATTCATAGGGTTCTTAAGGCAATCATCTGCATTACTCTTTATAACAATCAGTAGGGCCCTTAAATCAATCGCATTTACTAGTCTTTCTAACAATTCATAGGGTCCTTAAGGCAATCATCTGCTCTACTCTTTATAACAATCGATAGGGCCCTCGAATCAATCGCATGTCTAGTCTTTCAAACAATTCATACGGTCCTTAAGGCAATCATCTGCACTACTCTTTATAACAATACATAGGGCCCTTAAATCAATCGCATGTATGTGTCTTTCTAACAATTCATAGGGTCCTTAAGGCAATCATCTGCTCTTCTCTTTATATCGATAGGGCCCTTAAATCAATTGCATGTACTAGTCTTTCTAACAATTCATAGGGTCCTTAAGGCAATCATCTGCACTGCTCTTTTTAACAATAAACAGGGCCCTTAAATCAATCGCATGTACTAGTCTTTCTAACAATTCATAGGGTCCTTAAGGCAATCATCTGCACTGCTCTTTTTAACAATAAACAGGGCCCTTAAATCAATCGCATGTACTAGTCTTTCTAACAAATCATAGGGTCCTTAAGGCAATCATCTGCACTACTCTTTATAACAATACATAGGGCCATTAAATTAATTGCATGTACTAGTCTTTCTAACAATTCATAGGGTCCTTAAGGCAATCATCTGCACTACTCTTTATAACAATACCTAGGGCTCTTAAATCAATTGCATGTACTAGTCTTTCTAACAATTCATAGGATCCTTAAGGCAATCATCTGCACTACTCTATATAACAATACCTAGGGCTCTTAAACAAATCACATGCACTACTCTGTATAACAACCCATAAGACTCTTAAACAAATCACCTGAACAACTCTTTTTAATAATTCATAGGGCCATTAAGACAATCACCTACACTACATCCATAGGGCTCTTCAACCAATCACCTGCACTACCATTTATGACAATACATATGGCTCTTAAACAAATCACCAACATTTCTCTTTATAACAAGCCATAGGACCCAAAAACCAATCACCTGACCAAGTTTCATGAAGAAAGGACAGTAAATCTGGCTTCAAGAGTGTCAACAATGTTTTACTATAGCTATACATAGCCATAAAATGAAAAATGATCCGCCCCGTGGTGGTCATGTTTTTCAACGAACTGGAACCATTTTCAAACTGGTCCAAGATATCTTTGGGACAAATCTTCTGGCTAATAGTCATGATGATCAGACAATAAAGTTGGCCTCTAGAGTGTTAACAAGGTTTTACTTTAGCCATAAAAGGCTGGCATATGCCCTGCTTCCCGGGGACCATGTTTTTCAACCAACCGTTATCATTTTTTGAACTCATCCCAGATATCATTGGGATAAATCTTGTGACTGAGTTTCATGAAGATCAGACATTAAATGTGGCTTAAAGATTGTTAACAAGGATTTTCTAAAGCCATATTTAGCTATATAATAAAAAATGCCCCGCCCTCTGGCGGCCATGTTTTGCAACCAACTTTAAAAAATTTTGGACTCGTTGAAAATAAAATTTGGACACATTTTTTGTTTTCATGATTGATAGACATTACATGTGATCTCTAGAGTGTAAACATTTAGGTTTTACAAAAGCAATATAAGATAAAATGCTCCTTCCTTTGGGGGCCATGTTGTATAACCAATCGGAATCATTTTCAAACTCTTCCAAGATATCATTGGTACTATTCTCCTGACTAAGTTTCATGAATTCAGACAATAACAGTGGCCTCTAGAGTTAATGGCCATATTATTAAAAATGCACCGCGTCCTGGTGGCCATGTTTTAAAGGGGCCTTTTCACACTTTGGTTAATTTACAAAATTGAAAAAATTTGTTTCAAATTCGCAAATTTTACTTAAAGTTATGATATTTGAGAGGAAACAGTAATACATAACATTAACCATGCTCTAAAATGGAACCCCCCATCCAAGCACTTGAGTAATGGATGGGGGGCATTATTGGAAATAAGGTTGGAGGCCGACAATATACAAGCATATCACTCCAGTGACCAGTCTATTTCGCTACTTTAAGTACAAAATGAAATTTTGTGACGAATTCACACGTGACCACAGTCTTATAAACACCGCACCTTGCACGAGGAAACTCATAGGTTTTAAATTGACATTGACCTGATTGTTGTATTATGCAGCAAACACATTGACCTGATTGATGTATTATGCAGCCAACACATTGATCTGATTGCTGTATTATACAGCCAACACATTGATCTGATTGCTGTATTATGCAGCCAACACATTGACCTGATTGTTGTAATATGCAGCCAACACATTGATCCGATTGCTGTATTATACAGCCAACACATTGACCTGATTGTTGTAATATGCAGCCAACACATGGACATGATTGTTGTAATATGCAGCCAACACATTGACCTGATTGATGTATTATGCAGCCAACACATTGCTCTGATTGTTGTAATATTCATGTAATAGTACTGGTGACATACACTCCACATTTAAATTGCAGAGTATGTAAAAATCACAATACTGTATGAAGAGTGTTTTAAAGGGGCCTTTTCACAGATTTTGGCATTTTTTAACTTATTCATTAAATGCTTTATATTGATAAATATAAACATTGGATCGTAAAAGCTTCAGTAAAAAATCAAGAATAAAATCAAAAAAAGGAAAAGAACATTGCCCGGAGCAGGTTTCGAACCAGTGACCCCTGGAGTCCTGCCAGAGTCCTGAAGTAAAAACGCTTTAGCCTACTGAGCTATTCCGCCGAGTACACAAACTGAACGTATTTTATACCTTATATAAGCAATCTTCGTAGTTTCACAAAATTTAACGACAAAAACAGAACTCTCCAAATTATTCAATCGTTTCGCGTTGCAACGCTTTATAATTTTGAGGTTTTAAAATCGTCAAAAGATGCATATTATGGCTATATTAGACCATGGTAAATGTTCAGTATTACTGTTTCCTCACAAATATCATAACTAAAACGAAAATTTGCAAATCTGAAACAACTTTTTTCAATTTTGTCAATTTACCAAAGCGTGAAAAGATCCCTTTAAATGTAGCTGATTCAATTGTATATTAAACTTAACTTAATTTAAGACAAATATTAAAAGTCAACAATCTGATCAAAGATGACGATAACCCTTACTGTACTATTAATGTTCTAATATTTTACCTGTCTACATGTATTCATGTTACTTGATTTAACAACATGAGATAATGCATATCATTAGGTGAAGTGAAGATAAGATAATGTAACCAGCATCTCACGTTATCTGTTGATTTTGCCATTTTTAGAACATGGTATGTTTGAACCATTTGTACTTTGTCCTTATGCATGAATACAGATACAGGTTGCAAAATATTTGTCAAGGAATCATTTAATATTATTGTGCCTGTAATTTCAATCTTTAATTGGGTTGATTGCATTTCACATTTTTCACATAATGACACAATAGGAATAAATTATAAAAAGTCAAGTAGTTCTTACAATTAAAGTTATATTGTACCAGTATTAACTGAAAATGGCTGCAAATATGTTTTATTTATGTTAATGTTTTAGCCTAATTGATTATGTTAATTTCATTTTATTTCTGACTTAAACACACTGCATTAACCATTTGACAAGACTTTTGGCTAAATGTATTAATGCAATCTAATTGACTCCATTTTGTGATGAATTACCTTATATTGTAATTAATACCACTACTTAAATGTATATAATTTCCAATAAAAACAATGTTAACCCTTTACCACTTAGATACGTATTTCAACGCTTTTGTAGTCCCTTAGAAATATTAAATCTAATTAAATGCCTTTCTTACTAGATCCAAGTTTAAAAGCTTCATTTCCAATCCTTAGTTACTGATGAGCAGGAAACAGCATAAACCGGCTGAACAACCTGCGAGTTACTGGCTGTTCTAGTTTTATGCTTTTTACAAATAGCAATGTTCACTTTTCTTTTAGTGTGAAAGGATTAAATAAAAGGTATGGTTAAATAGAAAATATAATTTAAGATTTTGTGTATATTAGTATTCGCATATAAATTCAAACTGTTTAATCAGACTACTATTAACTCTGACATGAAAGGTTTAAGGTTCATTGCAATGATATGGAATTTGTAATATGTGATGCTACTTTCTCAAATCGTGTACACACAAGGGTATTTACTTGATATTTGTAGTTACTTTATTTTATCCCCAGACAGTTTTTGTTATTTTGCTCCTGTGCATATTTCCTCAGTGTGTAATTAAATTGCAATTAAACTGAATTTAAATTGTATGTGATTGTATTTCTAATCTGATAAATTCTATAACTTTGATGTTATTGTTTATGGGTATTTACATGCGTATACAAGTGATTAATTATGGACTAAATATGAGGTTCAGCAAGCCATCTAAGAAGACAAAGAAAACTCAATAGACAGAGGCTTTTCATGTTTCTTAGAATATACTGTTATTCCTATCATGTACAAGATAAGACTTGTGTTTAATATGTTTATGATATGTATCCTCCCTGCAAATCTATTAAAATCCCATTAAAGCTGTATTAAACACATTACTATAATGCAGAGTTTAATATAAAGCAGCGTGCTTGGGCAATCCCTGAAATAGTTATGAGTGTTATGAACATTACGCATGTAAACGCTTATATATTTTAAATCATGTCACAAACAGTATCAACCTGAAAAAGGGCATGGTAATTTTGGCAGTGATGGTCTCCGCCATATTTATAGGTTTCCATCCACTTCTGCTGTCATGGAATGAGGCAGTTCTGACCTGCTTACAAGTGTATGCCATTAAGGAGCTCGTTTTTTAATATTTAAAGTGCAACTATGCATTTTACATTTTTTATTGCAAAACACACCAAACGTTTTTAAAAATATTGGATTATAGATATACATAATCCGACTCTGCAAGACTTTTATGCTTACATTTTATGGTCAGTTGCTCAGCATAAGAGTAAAGGCGCGAAGAAACAATAACATGTAATGAGTATCTAATACTTGCTTTTAAAGCAGAAGTCACTTTCAAAGTATCATGCTTTTTCAAGAGTGCTTTTGAATGCTCTTGATTTCATTTGAAAAATATACTTTCATAAAAGAATCTCTTGATTAATAGAAAACATTCCCATTTAGTTGACTCCAACAAATCTGCATCCACTTTGTTTATCATGATTGTTTTGTGGCACGTATTTATTGGTATATGATTTTTTCTTCCTAATATAAATGTCACACTTGTCTATTACAAGCTGCTTTAAGTCATAGACGCAGCTATTGCAACACACTGATTTGTTTACAGAAATTTCTAACTGAGTTATTGAGAAATTCAATGTAAAAAACTATAGGGATCTGTTTAATACTTGTCAAAAAAGCCAGGTGTCCAGAAGATTAGAAATACCAACTGTTGATATTTTTATCATTCTAAGCACAGCATTGATAAATAATTAATGACCAGTAAAACTTAAGCATGACAGTGTTACGAAATTATGTTATATTTGTAACTGTATAATCATGCTTATCAACAAAAATATAATTCCCTTAGTATCCCTTAGTATCATAAAAGCCCGATAAAACGAGCTTTTTTTAAGAAAACACAATGCCCCCTACTGCGCTTTGAAGCCGCACAGCAGCTATTTTAGAAACAATGTTATATTTTGAATGTTAAAATCACAGTGACCTTGACCTTTGACCAAGTTACCTCAAACCATGTTTGATTGTAGATCTCAATGAGATGCACGCACATGTGAAGTTTAAAGAGCATAGACCCATGATTTTTTATTTTATCATCAAGGTTAAAGTTTTGGGACATAATGACAGGCAAACAGGCCAAAACCAATATTCCCCCTGATCATTCCATACGCATACATAAATGTCCACCTTTCCCTTATAATCATAAAAGCCTGCTGAAAGAACTTGCCAATATTAACTTTGAACATCTTGTCTGGAAATTAAATGTGATGCACCTGGCAGTGTTTTTTTTCACCATTCAAGGAATCGGGATGGGTGCATTTGGGTTGGCAAATACTGCATTCTTTTAACTAAAATTGGGAAATCAATATTGTTGATTGTATTCTTACAAGTACTTCATAATGGATAATTAGAGTGATTTCAATATTATATATCAATATTGTTGATTGTATTTTTACAAGTACTTCATAATGGATAATACAAGTGATCAATATTATTGATTGTATTCTTACAAGTACTTCATAATGGATAATACAAGTGATCAATATTGTTCACTGTATTCTTACAAGTACTTCATAATGGATAATACAAGTGATCAATATTATTGATTGTATTCTTACAAGTACTTCATAATGGATAATACAAGTGATCAATATTGTTGAATGTATTCTTACAAGTACTTCATAATGGATAATACAAGTGATCAATATTGTTGAATGTATTCTTACAAGTACTTCATAATGGATAATACAAGTGATCAATATCGTTCACTGTATTTTTACAAGTACTTCATAATGGATAATACAAGTGATCAATATTTATCCCCACGCTTTTTGAAAAAAAGGTGGGGATATTGTGGTGATCTCCGCCGTCCGTCCGTCCGTCTGTCCGTCCGTCCTGGCCACTATCTCCTCCTACACTAAAAGCACTAGAACCTTGAAATTTACACACATGGTAGCTATGAGCATATGTGCGACCCTGCACTATTTGGAATTTTGATCTGACCCCGTGGTCAAAAGTTATAGGGGTTGGGGTGGGGCCGCGTCAGAAATTATCACTCATTTTTTTAGGTTATTTTACATTTACTTCTTTATTTCTACACCGATTCACTTCAAATTGATACTGGACCTCACCTATGACAATACGGTCAATCTCAACCATGCATGGCCCCATTCCCAACCCTGGGGCGCCCCGCCCACATAGGCCACACCCACCAAAAATTTCCATTTACTATAATTTTTTCATTTCTACACGGATTCACTACAAATTGATACTGAACTTTTGTTATGACATTAGGGTCAATCTCAACTATGCATGGCCCCAATCCCAACCCTGGGGCGCCCGCCCACATAGGCCACACCCACCAAAAAATTCCATTTACTATAATTTTTTCATTTCTACACGGATTCACTTCAAATTGATACTGAACTTCTCTTATGACATTAGGGTCAATCTCAACTATGCATGGCCCCATAACCAACCCTGGGGCCCCGCCCACATAGACCACACCCACCCAAAATTGCCTTTACTATAATTTCTTCATTTCTACACCGATTCACTTCAAATTGATATTGAACTTCTCTTATGACAATACAGTCAATCTCAACTATGCATGGCCCCATTACCAACCCTGGGGCGCCCCGCCCACATAGACCACACCCACCCAAAATTGACTTTTACTATAATTTCTTCATTTCTACACCGATTCACTTCAAATTGATACTGAACCTCTCTTATGACAATACGGTCAATCTCAAATATGCATGGCACAATTACTAACCCTGGGGCGCCCTGCCCACATATGTCACACCCACCCAAAATTGCCTTTTACTATAACTTCTTCATTTCTACACCAATTCACTTCTAATTGATGATGAACTTCTCTTATGACAATACGGTCAATCTCAGCTATGCATGGCCCCATTACCAACCCTGGGGCACACCTAGGTCAAACATTCGGCGTGGGGATACGCGTCGGCCTCTGCCGCGCCATTTCTAGTATTGATTGTATTCTTACAAGTACTTCATAATGGATAATACAAGTGATCAATATTGTTGAATGTATTCTTACAAGTACTTCATAATGGATAATACAAGTGATCAATATTATTGATTGTATTCTTACAAGTACTTCATAATGGATAATACAAGTGATCAATATTGTTGATTGTATTCTTACAAGTACTTCATAATGGATAATACAAGTGATTTTGATATTATATTTACTGAGTTTCAACTCATATAACTGGTTTTGGAGATGAACATTTTGTAACTTATTAAACAAGAGCACCACATAGCGGGTGTCAACGCTCGGCTGCGGATGCAGTTTTGAATAAATGAAAGCTTGTCAAAAGTTTTATATTAGAGGTCACAGTGACCTTGACCTTTGACCTAGTGAACCAAAAATGGGTGTGGCGTGTAGAACTCATCACGCTGCAGCTTCATATGAAGTTTCAGAGTTGTAGGTGGAAGCACTTAGATTTTAGAGCCAATGTTAAAGTTTTAGCACGGCGGATGACCAGCTGGCTATGACAATACCTCAGGTTTTCTCAGAAAACAGCGGAGCAAAAAACTAAACGGTTATTATGAGAAAATGTCCAAGTCCAAGGCCCAAAACTTCCCCAAAAATCGATGAACAAGAATGAAACTTGCACTTCATCTGTAGGTCATGGAGGTATACTACACTGCAACTCCAATATATCACGGTCCGTTATATCGCGTTGTCCAATATATTGCGAAACGGCTATGGCTCCCAAAAATCTGACGAGCATAATCCTTAAATAAAATGTTTTTATTTGAGAATTTGATGCATTAAAATCGTTTCAAGCAAGTATTTTTCCCTTTTTTTCACCAACTTTAATCCAACAGTCATAATCCAGTTTTGACCAGATTGTTTGCTTACATTGTACATCACATTAACACCTGTGTTCTGCGATAAACAAAAGACCCATTTGTCAAACATGACAGGTCATTTCGGGTGTTACAATTCTCTATTGAATTTGCTTTGAACTGCCGAAACGCACCAGTGCACACATGAAGGTGTACACAATTATAACAGTAAATGTCACAAGTCAATACTGACCTATCTCAACAATCTGTGTGCGTTAGATACAGTATACAATATAGATCAGTTAGTCACAATGCTC
Source organism: Dreissena polymorpha (assembly GCF_020536995.1). Lineage (NCBI taxonomy): Eukaryota > Metazoa > Mollusca > Bivalvia > Myida > Dreissenidae > Dreissena > Dreissena polymorpha. Next base: position 189,573,242 of record NC_068355.1, on the reverse strand, counting down.
TACTATTAAACCCCATGCTGTGCATGCTTTTCATGAGAAATGAATGACGTCATTTTGTACATGGGTCTAATTGGTGCATGCTTTCTTGAACAATAAAACTCGGCAATGTTTTTCGGATTAAAAATTAAATTATACGCATTTGAAAATACTTACATGGAATAATGTTTTGTGTTATACCAATTAATGACATGGATATAACACAAACTTGAATAAGGTTGGTAAATAGCGTGTTTTGAGATTGCATAATGATGCTAATGTATACATATACATGCATACATAAACTGACAATTTATATCGCGCGCCGGATATATCACTGTCGCGATCTTTGGACCCCTTCAACCGCGATATATTGGAGTTGCAGTGTAACAATCCAAATATCAGGCCAATATATGAAATGTGTTTGTCAGAAACACAATGCCCCATACTGCGCTACTTTGAAATACAATTTTTATTTATCATTTGGCAGGTATAGACATCATCTCCCTTTAAAGCTTATTACTTCCCTTGAATTTTGTCCATTCCAACCGGGGGGGGGGAGGAGGGTCTCACAGTCAATTATGACCATGTCAGACATCACTGACAACCAAGGCCTGTGGTTTAAGAGATCATAGCCAGAGTTGATCATGTATCTATGGACATAAGTCCACAGGTATGTAATTAACTGTGTGTGCGTGTTTCAGAGTTTATTTACAGGTCCTACTGGCCTCTTCACGAGGTTATGGTAGCCCGACCTGCCCCTGTGACCTCTCACATCAAAGAAATTTAAATTATATCAATAAAAAAAAAACTTTGACAAATCAATCATTTGAGTTATAAATAATCAAAATAATAAATCTGTACAGTAACTGTGAAATGAACTTCAATTCTTGGTAAGGAAATATATAATATGAGATTTATAATTATATAAATTACTTCCCTTGAAAATAATTGTCTCTAACAAATCTCTATTTTTAGTAGCAAATAATTAAAAGCCACTATCATGACTGTGATTGACCACTCGAAATGTGCAGCTCCATGAGATACACATTCATGCCAAATATATAAAGTGGCTATGTTCAATATTGAAAAAATATCTCCCTTTTTAAAGCTTAATACTTCCCTTAAATTTGTATTTTTTACCTTAGACCGTAAAGGATGACCTTGACCTTTTACCACAATGTGTTTGTCAGAAAAACAATGGCACCTACTGCGCCGCTTTGATTTATTTAACAAAAATATATACGTGGGCAGATCAGATAACTATTACTTCCCTTGACTGTGTTTTTTCGACCCTAGACCTTGAAGGATGATGTTCACCTTGAAATTTTACCACTCATAATGTGCAGCTCCATGAGATAAACATGCATGCCAAATATCAAGGTGCTATCTTCAATATTAAAAAAGTTATGGCCGATGTTAAGGTTTTAGCACGACGCCTACGGCAAACAGCGGACAGCGCACTTGCTATGACAATAGCTCGTGTTTTCTCCAAAAACAGCCTCACTAAAAAATAATACTTTTGGAAACCTTCAATAAGAATTGTTTAGGTCCCATTTAGGAAAACATATATATTTATTCCATTGGGAATGGGTCCCCTCACGTTTGCTCGTATAAGTTTGGATATCGTAACTGGAAATTTACATGGAATAAATTGTTGCACAAAAAATAAAAGCGACTATGATGTATCTCGTTACATATATATTACCATACCACTTCTAGCATTGAAATGTTGGTTACTACTATAAGGAGCACTGAGTTTTGACCTAGTGACCCAAAATTGGGTGTGGCGTGTAGAACTCATCAAGGTGCATCTACATATGAAGTTTCAACGTTGTAGGTGGAAGCACATTGATTTTAGATCCTATGTTAAAGTTTTATATTAAAGGTCTCAGTGACCATGACCTTTGACCTAGTGACCCAAAAATGGGTGTGGCGTGCAGAGCTCATCAAGGTGCATCTACATATGAAGTTTCATAGTTGTAGGTGGAAGCACTTTGACTTGAGAGCCTATGTTAAAGTTTAACATTAGAGGTCACAGTGACCTTGATACCTAGTGACCCAAAAATGGGTGTGGCGTGTAGAACTCTGAACTCATCAAGGTGGATCTACATATGAAGTTTCAAAGTTTTAGGTGGAAGCACTTTGATTTTAGAGCCAATGTTAAGGTTTTAGCACGACGCCTACGTTGGACAGCTGACGATGAGCTGCCTATGACAATACCTCTTGTTTTCTCCGAAAACAGCCCAGCTGAAAATCACCATTAGAATTACTAAATATTATGTTACGGTGGCAAAATTACCAAAAGCAAAACAACCTAGGGCGAAACTGATTGACAGCGTAACAATCTGATACCCATGTGACACAAACTACTCGAAACATACTCATTTTTTTTTCAAGCTTAAATATATAAAGTGTAGATTCTAAATACACTCCATACACTCAATGATTTATTTATACAACATCAATAATTATTGCATGTATACACTCTTGATTTCTATAAACACGACAAAATATGAGAAAACTCCCTGAGAAAACATAAAGGTTACAAATATTCAAATAAATTATGTCTTTCTATAAAGAGAGTGTAAAGTTTTTTTCAATTAACCAGTGATTTCCCCGAAAACTCCAACATAAAGTATTTCGAGACCGTTGTAACTTGTGGCCGATTTCACTTCTCAATTATTGACTGGTTTAAACATGTAACGTTACATTCGTACATAAAATACGTGTAATTTTGCCCTAAGGACCGTGATTGCGCCTTACGGGCCCAGAAAAGTGAAGATCAAGTCGATCGCATGAATTTTTGAGTAAGCTAGACTTCAAAAGCGAAAATCAAGCCGCCTGCAGATGATTAGCAAGTTTATTGTTTGTTGTTTATCTAACTGTTAAACAATTGACCTGCTGCACGGATCGCCAATTGACCGTGACAAAGCAGTCGGTTAATATTGGTTGCTACAACAACACAATCGTGTCACGTCTTCACGCGTGCCGTAAGTTGTCAAATGATTACTTGATAATTGATAGACCATTTGATAATTGCAGGTTGTTGGTAGACGGCACGGTTCAAGTTTTAGCTGGACGCCTACGGCGGACGACGAGCTGGCTATGACAATTGCTCGTTTTTTTTCCGAAAACAGCCTCGCTAAAAATCGGCAAAATTTAAATAAAACAAAATTGATCAAAGGTTTATTAATTACGTAGATCCACCACTCTTTTAAGTCCAGCGACTTTTGTCAATTTGTTAATCAACCGATAATTACGAGTAACCCCCATCTTATTTAAACTAGAATCACAGTTCATTTTTTATACTAACAAGTCATAATACTACACATAAACATTGAGAAAACACATTTCCTCGATTAGATATAATAATTAGATTGGCTGACGTATTGTAACATCCAACCCGCGTTCAATTCAAATATGGCGATTTAAATTACAAGTTATGGTGTTTCAATAATGGAGAAAGAATAAACTGGATTTAACAAACATTTGATAAGGTTTGTTAAACCAAATAACATCAAAGATAATTTGGATTATTAAAGTAGACAAGTTAAGGCATACTTAAGTGTACATATTTCGGACATGTATTGTATTCGGATAAACAGTAATAGATATACTAGATGTTCCATGCTTTAAGATTGTGTTTTATTTCACATGCAGTCTTCGACTGTGAATAAAAGTTAATGTTGCTTTCCTGTGCCATTTAAAGCTTACAAAAATTAAACAAAGTCATTAAAATACCATTTTTCAATTGGTACAATTTACAATTTGATTTTTCCCAATTAGAAGATTTCGCGATTGGTTTTTTCCCAATTTGGTGATTTCACAACGCGAAAAATTCCCAATGGCACCGGTACCGGACACATTCCCAATTGGGTTAAAAAATCACTGATTAACGGCATGACCATACTTTCTTATGTATGCATGGTTGGAAAGATGAGGTCATAATCGTTTTTAAAAACACCATTTAAAATCCTGTATGTGTTTTAAATCAAAATATTTATCTTTTGGTCATATTCTGTCTTTATGGGGTAAACTCAGTATAAATGTAGCATTTCAGAGGTCATGTCAGATGTTGTAGGGCCAAAGAAAATGGCTTATTTATATGTTATTTTCTTGACCCCTTAAATGTCTATGATTTCTCAGTCTTTGGGAAAATGTGAGCCTGTCGGTCCAAGCAGTGAATTTCTTTTCAGCCAAGGTTTAGCAATCATCAGTTTGCATCATATACTATTTTTCTACAATAGATGATCAACTGCTCCAATTGAGCTGACAATTGTTTGTTTTTTGGGTTTGAATGAAATAAATCATTATCAAAACATTTACGGGCCCTTAATTTTACATGTACTGACCGCATACACCGCAATCAAATCAGAGCTTGTAAAATCACAGTACTAAGACTGTTCATACATAAGTACATGTAAGCTGATAAATTCAATCCCATATTGTAGTTATCTTAGTTTTAGATAAATATTTAACGTCAACAATCTGAACTAACATGTTTCTATGATTATGAGGACGATAACCCAAAATGTCCTGTGGATGTTCTAACAATTAACCTGTTTATTCATGTCAGGTGGTTTTACAACGAGATCATTTATAAAGGTGAAGTGAATGTAAGATAATTTAAATATATAGTATCAGACTTTATCAAATGGTTTTCCATTTATAGAACATGGGGTGATTAAACTATTTGTACTTTGCCATTACATATGATATACAGATAAAGGTTGCACAATTTTAGTACAAAAAGCAGTTAATAATATTGTACATGTGTATCAAAGCTTTGGGTTGATTTGTATGACACACTGGGCACACTGGGCACACTCGGACCCCTTTACTAAAATAGAACACACTTAGTAATTCTTACAAATTCAATTATATAGTCAAAATATTGACTGAAACATGACCGCAATATTTTTGCTCACATTCATGTTTACCGGTAAACATACTATTATGTTTGTTTTATGTTTTGCTGAATAAAACACACTGCATTTGTAACCATTTAACAATACTTTGTGGTGAAAATAGTGATGCAATTTCATTGACAGGAATTTATGTGTGAATAACATTTCAGTCTTCGCAAAACTATAGTCAACTTTGTACAGGACAGTAGGTTCAGAAAACTTTGTACATAGCCTACCTGCTACAGAATATAGTTGTAAAATAATCTGGTTTCATTGCAGTAATCAAGGTCATGACGGTGCGATTGACAACGATAATAAATAGAAATTACAATTGCAACTAGAGCTTTGTCACAGACGTGACGTATACCCCCACATGCTGCACCGACACAGACTATTTTGCATTCTGTCTTCACAAAACAAGAGAGGCTAATTTATGGCGATTTTTAAGAATTATTATGCCATTATCATTTATGGCCATTTTGACCTTCGAACACTTGAATTCTTTCTCATGCTGCCCCATGCAATGACTGTGATCAAAATAAATGTACAGAGTCATTTTAAAATCTCACAATCCATGACATAGTTATGGCCTGGACAAGATTTTGTATGGCCATTTTTGACCTCTGAACTCAAAGTGTGACCTTGACTTTGGAGATATAGACATAATTCTTTTGTGTGACACATCGTCCAATGATGGTGAACGAATGATTTTAAAATCTCACAATGAACGACATAGTTATGGCCCGGACAAGCTCATTTATGGCCCTTTGTGACCTTGACCAGAGTGATATCGACGTAATTCTTTTGCGCCACACACCGTGCAATGATGGTGAACAAATGTGCTTAATGATTTTAAAATCTCACAATGAATGACATAGTTATGGCCCGGACAAGCTCATTTATGGCCATTTTTGCCCTTTGAACTCAAAGTGTGACCTTGACCTTGGAGATATCAACGTAATTCTTTCGCGCAACACACTGTCCAATGATGGTGAACAAATGTGCCAACTGAATTTTAAAATCTCATAATGAACAATATTGTTATTGCCTGGACAAGCTCATGCATGGCCATTTTTGACCTTTGAACTCAAAGTGTGACCTTGGAGATATCAACATATACAGGTGTTTTTTTTACCTGATTTTATAGCCAAAATTCGGCTATGTTCCCAATCCAAAAAGTATACTTTTTTCCCAAAATCTGGCAAAAAATTCCCAATTTCCAAACAAAAAACAAAAACAAAAAAAACTTTTTAGGCCACGGCTTTTATATTTCTTGGTTTACAAAACCGCCGACCCTAATTTTTGGGAAAAGGGAAAAAAAAAAAATCGGAAAATCGTCTTTTTTTTAAATATTTTATTCCCGACCGCACTGCAAAACGAGCGAAACGAGAAAAAAAAAGATCCGGTTTGAGTACGGTTGCGAATAAAATCAAGTAAGTACAATCAACGATTGGTTCACATATATTGCAGAGATCGGGATATTTTTCAATGTGACACATTATGTACCAGTCCTTTTATGGGCACTTCTCAAAATTTATTTCGGGTAAAAATTACAGACAATAAGAAAATCAGCGTCAGTAAAATGTCGACCCCATCAAAATTTATTTCCGAGTCTGTGACGCAACTATATTGTTTAACATGTTAATTATATTAAACAAACCCGATATTATAGTAGATAAAAAAGTATTTGATAATTAGTATAAATAATCCAATAAAACACTGCCATTATTTACGATATATGTGTTTAGGAATTTTGTAAACACGTCCGCCATAGTTTATAGGAACTGTACAGAAAGTTTGGAAATCGGAACAAATCGGTATATCTCGGAAAATCATTGATAAATGTATTTGTCGTTTCAATGCTTAGGGCCGAGTAATTTCTGCAAATCGGAACTCAACTTGCGTAAAACACTAGCTCAATTAACCATTAAACTCCGCCTCCGTTCTCGGCAAAAGATTCGAAGGCGGAGCTATGCACGTGCTTTTATTAAATTGGAGGATTGCAATTGAGAAACAAACACACGATTGGTTCGGCATGTTGATTGCTAGACAAAGGAAGCCAATTTTTTCGGCGCGAAATTTGTCGCTTTATTGCTTCCGACAGAAAGCGGCTTTCCTTTGATGACGTCAAACTGTCAATTCACACAGACTGCACATTTTCGGAAGACTAACTGACTCCTTGTTTACAATTCCGGTAAAAAAAAACACTTGCTAACATTAAACTTTGGATTAAATTATCAAAATAAAGCAAAAGCGAAGTTGACAAATATGATTAAATTAATTCGCATCAGTTCAAATAAGACGTTTTGCGTTGTAAATCAACGAGTTTTCATGACAACAATAACTTTGACAAACATTACCGCGACGACGCATGGATCGATCTACCTCGATTTTTTTTCATGTACGATCTCATAAGTCGAGTAAGAGCAAACACATACCGGGTAATTTGTGTATGAGTAGTTTATCTTATATAAGATTTATGCAACGGGCATTGCATTGCGTAATGAAGCGCATCGAATTATGGAAATGAAGCGCAGTTTTTCGTTTTAATGGGAGAAGAACGCATGTCATGTAATGGAGTGTTTAAAATTGCCTGATGTTACAAAAGGTGCTTTTAAGACTCATTTCATTTGAAGATATAGATGTGTTTCATTGCATAATTTGATTTTTGTCTCTGTGTTAAGGTTATAAAAGATATGTTGTCTTTGTTCTGATGTTATTAGTATTAACTTTTTTTTCCGATGTTTTTTTTTTTTTTTTTTCGACCACCCGATGGACCATTTTCAAAATAATTTTTGTAAACCAATAAAAAAAAAAGTCGTGGCCTTAGGAAAGAATGTTTTATGCATATTTTATCTCAATTTTAATTCAATTACATATAACAAAGTATTATATGATTTTGTTCTTTTAATTTGAATGATTATAAAGAGTTATATCAAATTTAGTTTTTCCCTAATCAGTGGACTTTTCGTTTGGAATAAAAAGGCTTATGAATTTATTTTCCCAATTTCATGAAAATGACGATAAAATTCCTAATTCAAAAGCCATGGGCTGTCTTCCCAAAAAGTGGAAAAAAAACCTGATTTATTTCTTTCGCGCGACACACCGTCCAATGATGGTTAACAAATGTGCTAAATGATTTTAAAATCTCATAATGAAGCACATAGTTATGGCCAGGATAAGCTCATTTATTGCCATTTTTTACCTTTGTACTCAAAGTGTGACCTTGACCTTGTAGATATCGACGTAATTCTTTCGCATGACACACTGTCCAATGATGGTGAACAAATGTGCTAAATGATTTTTAAATCACACAATAAACAACATAGTTATGGCCCGGACAAGCTAATTTATGGCCATTTTTGACCTTTGAGATCAAAGTGTGACCTTGACCTTGGAGATATCAACGTATTTTTTTCGCGCAACACACCGTCCAATGATGGTGAACAACTGTGCCAAATGATTTTAAAATCTCACAATAAATGACAAAGTTATGGCCCGGACAAGCATTTGACCTCAACGTTTGACTTTGACCTTTGAGATATTGTTGTACTTCTTTCATGCGACACACCGTCCCATGATGGTGAACACATGTACCAAGTCATTTTAAAATCTAACAATAAATGACATAGTTATAGTCCGGACAAACTTTCTGTTTAAAACGCACTAAGTGACCCTGTGACCTAATTTTTGACATGGCATGCCCATGTTAAAACTTGACCTAGACATCATCTAGATACAACTTCTGACCAAGTTTGGTGAAGATCGGATAAAATTTTCGGGACAGACAGACCGACAGATGGACCGACAAAGTGACTCCTATATAGCCCCCATTACCAGTTATGGGGGTATAAAAATAACCACACAAATTGATATGTGTATCATTTAATAATAGGATTGTTGAATATCTTGTTAAGAAATTAAGCTGTAGTGTATTTGGACCAGCATTTGTTAGATAATTACGGTAAGAAATGTCACAGTGCAGTCAAAATTTACTGGTTTGGTTATGGCTGTGGGCTTATCAACTTGCGTGTATGTTCAAAATATAAAATTATGAACAAGGAAACTTCATTCGTTTCTAACTTAATTATGTAGACACAATTGTGTTTCTCTTTAAGAGACATTTGCACGTCCTACCGATTGCTTCTCAGTAGTATGGAGGGCATCTCTCAGTAGTTTTGGGCTGTTGTCAGTAGTTTTAACCTGTTCAATCACTTTGAGCATTAAAACACCATGACTGGGTCACATATCAGTTTAACGCTACATAAAGCATTAGATGAATTTACTTGCTGATAATTAAATCTGTTAAGTGATTTTATTTGCTTTTATTTGTTAAAGCCTTTGCCATTTGGTTTGGGAAAAATGGAGCGATAAACCATGAAATTGGAAAAAATAGCGCGATAAACCATGAAATTGGGAAACATTAAGCATTATAAATATGATTATAAGTAACAGAATTAAAATTGTTTTGAGTGCATGTATGCGAGCATTTTTATATTATAAAGTGCTGCTTTAATGTTTTCTTGCAATGAAGACAATATTTAATTTATATCCATCCACATGCATATTAAACTTGCAATAATCTATAGATTCTTAAATACACCATTTGATCATAAGCTCTTTAACTTAAAGAGTAGCTATTAATTTAATTCAGTAGTTTTTAAAATTAAATATCATAAGGGGAAAACATAAACACATATTGACAAACACCCTTTAGTGTTCTTGTTGTGTTAATAATGTATTAAATGGAGTTATAATAATATATTTTATTTGTTTACCTTTCAATATCTTGCACTTGACAACCTCAGTTCATGCTATTTCATTAAACTGTACAGCGTAACAAACATAATAAAGCAGAATATGCATATGAATCTGAGTATACACAAATCCACTAACATATAAATCAAATCACGTTTGTCTCTTTCCTTTTGCGAACGATACTCATTATAATAAATGCTTTAACTTTGTGTAAAGACTGAACTACAATTTTCCAACACAGTAAAGTCCGTTAATCTTGTGCGTCCGGTAATCTTGCGCACTTCGCATTTGCGAATCTCGCAGACGACAAATGGTTTTCTTTAGTGATGAAAGATGGAATTTCACATTTTTAATAATTAACGGATTTAAAAGGTACGTATTCCATGCAAAATAAAATTCGATCATAATTACATTTAAACACCGGTTGCGTCATCCCTATACATCGTAAACATAGGCCCACTTACGAAAATTTTGAAATGAATCACAAATTCCTTGCAGTCTATAGCGTTTTCATACTTCAAATTAAGAATTCATAAATCCAACTTGTAATTTAGCATTCCATTGCACAATATCCGATCAATTATGGTATTTTTGGCCATGAAAACATATCGCACCAGACGGACATAGTCAATTATTTCCGGTAGTCATTATATTTCCCGCCATTCTGTCAAACCAATTTGGTATGATCTCCGCATGCGCAATGGCCAAGTTTTGATATTTTCTGTAAACTATGGAAGCATGATCGTGGTAAAATCAAACCCGTTGTGCATTAACATTTTTTGTCATGCATACCGGTACTTTTTTATTAATTGTACACTATCACTAGTGACTTTATTATTTGTTGATTTGTCGTGAACAAACACTGCACTAGTAATCCACATATAATTTCAATGGTTTTACAAACTGATTTAAAAAATATTTTTCTGGAATGTTTTTTTGTCCATAATTGGAAACCATATGTCTACAATTTTGCCTAAACGAGGTCATTACAGAAAGAGCGCAAGATTACCGGACACTGTGATAGTTTGTAAATGAGGTGAGTCATGTTTGTTTTGAAATCAAATCGGACAGTTCTTCACTGAATTAATCAGATATTTTTGTGTTAATAAGCACATACATTTAAATTTCCATAATAAATTTAGATATAATGTTGTCAATTTATAAAAGAACATGTTTTAAAACCAATTGACCCTTAATTGCGCAAGATTACCGGACAGCATCGCACTTGTTTCCGTGACCCACATTCATATTTCTGATAAATATTTTATTTTTATTTTTATCTCAAACGTAGTATTTTGCGCGAATTGACACATGCATTACATTATTCCCTAATGACCATATGATATCCGTTGTTAATTTGAATGGTATTTATTGTTTTCGCCGTTAATCGCAATTTCTCGTCTGCTTGCCGCCATCTTGGACGTGTGTAAAAACAGGCGTGCTCAATCCCGATACATCAACTATCGTCAGTATTCTCCGCGATAGAGAGAGAGATGTATATACTGGATAGCAACGTAAATCGTTTATATTCGGCTAAATTTGCGAGCCAATACGCAAGTAAGTTGTAGTTCGGTGACGGCTCGACAAGCTCGATCAGCACTTGTTTACCTGGTGGCTTGAATTTTAACGTTTCTTACTACACAAGCGCCAATATGATTATGATTGATAAATTACCCGCAAAGACCGAAAATAAGCGAAAGTACGATTAAAAACTGAAATTGGACCATTTTGATCGATGGATCCGTAGTTTTTCAGTACAAATCCATAGTGCGTAGTTTAGCCAAATAATCTGTAGTAACTACGGCGAATCCGTAGAAGTAAACAGGTCTAATATAATAGTCGAGCTTAAAACAAATTCAAGTATATAATGTTTTGTAACCCCATATTTGTGTACTTTTCTGTCATTCCCAGTGCTAGAACTTGCCAATTTTTCATATGTCCTCATTTAACAACTTGGTAACATTATGTCAATATGTTGACATATTTATACTTACTTATCTTATTAATTCAACATTAGACTGTAACTGTGACTATTTTAATAGTTATAAATTGAAGGAATTGATACACTATACAAGTGATTTGGACAAATATGTTTTTGCCTTTTGGCAAATATTTGAAAAATAAATTTATTAGATATGATTCTTCGAGTCTGCACTAACTGAGTCCCGGCATTGAACCAAGAGTTTGTTATAATAGAAGTGTTCGACAGATGGGATTGTTTTACTGTACTCTTGTTTTATCCTTCATTCAAATCAGACATTATTAACAATGACAAGGACATCAGCTATGAATTGACTTTTTGTTGAGTATTTCACACAATGGTTAATGTGATGTGCTACTCTGATAGCAATCTCGAAAAAACACCCAGTCAGAGAATTCATTTGTATTCAAAAATAATACATCGAAAACAGGGATGTTGTGTTTTGTTTTGTGATTTAACAAACACTCAAACAGGAAGTTTTGTATGCGTGTTTTGCAAAGTTTCAAATGATAGAGATCTAGACACGCAATCTGAATATTTCAATATGGACTAACTAACCACATGAAACAAAAACAGCATATCCCTGCACTAAAATGACACCTTTTGATTATATGATTTTGTTCTTTCTTTTAATTTGAATGATTATAAAGAGTTATATCAAATTTAGTATTTCCCTAATTAAGGGTGTCAATTGTCCCAAATTTGAAATCCTGAAAATAAAATCTGCGTGCAGATAGGGCCCTCGGTGGGTCCAGGGCAACGCCCTTGCCAGGGGTCCTGGGGGCGGGAGGCCCCCGGAAGCTCCTGCATTTTAGCTTATTTGAAACAAAGAAATCACTTCTCCTGAGCTTCAAGACACCTGTATTTTTAAGTGATTCAAAACAGAAAAAAACACTTTTAACATTTCATGTACATGTAGATGCATGGGTCTCAGATGGAATGTCCACAAAATGTACAATTTCTGTGCAGTACATGTATTCTTAGTACAGTATTAATTACAATCTATATTAAAACCAAAACACTGGAAATTTTAACATTTTAATAAGTAATAACTTCCAATAATGACAGTGACATTTCAAAATATATAACTAAACTAATTTGAATGACTAGTTCACACGTAGTTACTGCAAATAAGAAGAAACAGTACAAACTGTAAACATCTTTTTCACCTGTCAAACAATAACATTCAATATAATGAACCCCCACTTAACATAATCCCATTTAACCAGGAGTATGTGACTAGCAATTCAAATAATATTACCAAAGGCGTAAGTTACCCTAAGAAAAATAAAGTCTAATAAACATCACAAGAATTAAAACAATAATACTGAAGCATTTTATGAGTAAATACTCCAACATTTTTAAGTACTGTGTTAGAGTACACAATAAAACAGTTCAATTACAGTGTTTAACTCTTAGCACATGAGATCATTTAAATTCTGTATCTGAGTGGCTAAAATCCGGATTACCGGAATAATCCGGAAAATTGACACCCCTGCTAATCAGTCGACTTTTCATGTGGAAAAAAAGGCTAATGAATTTATTTTCCCAATTTCATGAAAATGCCGATAAAATTCCCAATTCCAAAGCCATGGGCGATCTTCCCAAAAAGTGGGAAAAAACCCTGCTAATGGTCATGATTTTAAGTACAAGTGTTCTGTAAATATTTCTTTATTACAAATAACACCTGCTATGCAATTATTTAACAATTTTTGGCAAAACACCAATCAAATGAACCACTATGATTGCTTGTTTCAGTCGCCGCGAAACATGGCATGTACAATTTTGTGAGGTACAACCTGTCGAAAACGAATTTGTTGTTGATTTGTTTTATTGCTTAAAAACTTTTACGCGTTTTTAAAATAATGACAATGTCTTTAAACCAGTGATTTTCAGCATCAACGCTCTTTCAGCTGGCAAACATGATTTTAAGATGGAAGACAATAAACAAGAAATAACGCTATTCAGCGAAAATTAATAAAAACAACAATCCAATGAATGACGGAAATCATAAAATGGATGTATGAATGAAAAGCGTGTGTCACGGAGAATACCTTTTGGATACAACACATATTTTTGAATGTCATAGAACGAGTGTTTTTTAAAGGGATTCAACTTGCAAATAATTCTTTGTTAGTTATTTATGAAAGAAAATTGAGATATAATAATCATTAGACAATCATTGTTTTTGGGATCTGGTCCGTTTTACGGACTTTTTTAATAGTAGAAAACTCAGGAGTATTAAATATTTTTTTTCAATGTGGTTATATAAACTGCCCTCTAATGCCAGGTGACAGTGTAATTCAAGTTAACGCTAAGTCAGGTTGGACTGAACATAGAATACAATACTTCAACATGTTTCAATGTATCCACATATAATATGTATACATAATTGTCATAAGTGCATGACAGCTTAGACCAATGCTCAACAAAAGATAATGTATAATAAGAAGTAGTTCAATATAGTAAATCTAGTAAGTACAACAGTAAAATATCAAACATATCAGTGCATCAAATGAAACAAGAAACTGTTGTTTAATAGGAGAACACATTCTCTAAGAGTAAAGGCTCAGGTTCATGGACAATTGTGTACACATAAACTGGAACACTAAAAGTGCATTGATTTTGATAGTTGAGCGTGAACCGCAGTTTTCACTTAATAATTATATTCAAGATACAATAGTCTTGCATTAAACCCTTCCTTTACAAACTAGTTCACAAAGTGTTTATGACATTTATGTACAATTACTTGAAATGGTAATTGACTTGAATGTCCTCACCACATGTGTATTGATGACAGTTAAATGACATCCCACTGGACAAACATGTGCAATGACCTACTTCACTGGACATACAGTCATCACACTAGACTGCAATGGCATACTGGACATACAGTCATCACACTAGACATACAATGACATACTGGACATACAGTCATCAAACTAGACATACAATGGCATACTCGACATACAGTCATCACACTAGACATACAATGACATACTGGACATACAGTCATCACACTAGACATACAATGACATACTGGACATACAGTCATTAGTGCTGCAACAATATACCGGTATATCGGTATATATCGCAATACGCAATCCGCATATTGTATTGCGATACGATTTTCGTCATACCGGTACAAAAATTTTACAAACATGCATCTACATTTCGTTCAGAAAAGCCATCCAAAATAATGATATCAAGGTAAACAAAACAAAGCGGTATTTTGTAAAAATAAATTGTTACGTACAAATGGCATTCTAAAAAGTCTATTATACAGAGTAGCGTTGTTACATGGGAGCATTCATTCTATGCTTTTAAACGAATTATCGTTGAATTAATTACGCACAACTAAATGTTTCTTTCGATTCTGAAATGAGCATTATTAAATTTGTAATCCGAATTTCGGAAACATGCTTCCGAAATGTAATGCTAACGCGACAATAAAAAAAGTGCTTTATTCTTTTTCTCAATAAAAAGCGAAAGCGCGCAAAAATTATACAGACATGTAGAACGTCGCGTGCAAAATGTGGGTGTATTTGTGTTGTATAAAACGGGAACATCACGTCAGGCGATTTACGCGTGTTCAGTGGGAAAAAAAAATGCCCGATTGGAAGTTATTTCATCACATCTTTAAATAGTAACAAATGCCAAAATGTATTTGATATGTAAGAAAATTGGTGAATGTTTGTGTTTTGTGTTATTCTTGAGCATTTTTATAGTAAACATTTACCAGAATATCTGAATTTGCTTTAAAACTGGAATATACGGGATTATCGGGTAATTGGCCAGTCATAATTTTGGTACAAGTAAGCAATATATTGCGATATATTGCAATACGGGTTTTTGAGCTGACAATATATCGCAATACGCTTTTTGGCGTATTGTTGCAGCACTAACAGTCATCACACTAGACATACAATGGCATACTGGACATACAGTCATCACACTGGACATACAATGACACACTGGACATACAGTCATCACACTAGACATACAATAGCATACTGGACATACAGTCATCACACTAGACATACAATGACATACTGGACATACAGTCATCACACTAGACATATAATGGCATACTGGACATACAGTCATCACACTCGACATACAATGACATACTGGACCTACAGTCATCACATAAGACATACAATGACATCTTGGACATACAGTCATCACACTAGACATACAATGGCATACTGGATATACAGTCATCACACTAGACATACAACAAAAACATACTGGAAATACAGTCTGCATCATACATAATTCACTGACATTACTGGATTTTTCTCAAAGTCTTCTGGCAGTGAGTTTCATGATCTGGCTATACTGTAGCTAAACAGTGACTTCAGAGAGGATAACTCAAAATTCAAGCTTAAGTCATTCAGTTCAAGACCTGGCTATACTGTAGCTATACAGTGACTTCAGAGTGGACAACTCAAAATTCAAGCTAAAGTCATTCAGTTCAAGACCTGGCTATACTATCGCTATATGAAAACTATTGCAAAACTATTCTATTAGAATAACCATTTTGCATTTGTGAGTTACATTATAAAATACAAATCAACAACTGAGAGTTCTGACTCGTCTTGGCGATCACTTAAGCTTATAGTGAAATCAAATTTGGTACGTGCTATGACACAAAAATCCTTTGTATTCTTTACTAATATAAATTAGCTCTCCGCCTATGTAGAATTAGAGGTTTAGTTCAGTAAAGGATAGACCACTAGTTGCAGTGGTGTTTGAAAATTATCCCAATACAGACGATGAATGATATTTTCTTTAAATTTGATCTGTAGACAAAGAACCCAGATGACCAACGTTTAATTTACCGTATTTAAAAAACACTTGCCGAAGACATTATAAGAAAGATATGTGTGTTAAGTGTTTAACATGCAAAATTGTACTTATTAACATACAATATAACAACATAAAATAACCAGACATTTGCAATGATAGCCCATCCCATTCTTGACAAAATAAAGATATCATTACAGTACAAACACCACTCGCCGCGGTGTTCATCTCGCTTACCAATATGAATCATAACTGTACATAAATAATGCCGCACTTCGGTGCACCATCATATTATAGCAATGAACAAGCAAAATGAGGCCTATGATTTTTGGTAATAAGCCATTAGTGGAAACAACAGATTTTGTTAAAGAGGAACCCATTTACTTTAACGTTGAATAAAAATATGTTCACAGTGATTTGTTTTAATTATTACAAATGCAGCCACATTATCAATCACAAAAAGTGCCACCAAACATATTGCTTCACGTATAGACTGAAAGTGTAACCAACGAATTGCTTCATGTATAGCACTGAAAGTGCCACCAAACTAATCAATTGCAGACACATTATCAATCACGTATAGCACTGAAAGTGCTACCAAACTAATCAATTGCAGACACATTATCAATCACGTATAGCACTGAAAGTGCCACCAAACTAATCAATTGCAGACACATTATCAATCATGTATATATAGCACTGAAAGTGCCACCAAACTAATCAATTGCAGACACATTATCAATCAAGTATAGCACTGAAAGTGCCACCAAACTAATCAATTGCAGACACATTATTAATCACGTACAGCACTGAAAGTGCCACCAAACTAATCAATTGCAGACACATAATCAATCATGTATAGCACTTTCTATAGCACTGAAAGTGCCACCAAACTAATCAATTGCAGACACATTATCAATCACGTGTAGCACTGAAAGTGCCACCAAACTAATCAATTGCAGACACATTATCAATCACGTATAGCACTGAAAGTGCCCCCAAACTAATTTGAACCTAGCTATACAAGATGAAGTGAACCTTTCACTGAAAGTGCCGTATACCTTGTATACACAAATGCCTAGGCTTTTACATAAGTGCTGTTTTTGACATTTGATGATCAAATATGACTTTTAATACAATGATAATTATGGTTCCTGTGCACAACAATAGTGTTAAGGTCTCAACATATTTTTTATGCAAGATATACTTAAACAGTGGTCTAGCCCTATTTATTTGACCTCTTATAATGACATTGACCTTTAAGATAGCCATTATGGTTTTCTGTGCACCATTACACCCTCTTATACTTACACTTTTCATTAATCTTAGGCATGTTATAGACTAGGCACAGGTGCCTCATTTGATTTCTTACTACCAACAATTTGACCTAGACCTTGAATATAACCATATGGAATCAAAACCTGCATGTTGACCTAGCATGTCACTGTGATTATTTGAATAGTTATGAGTTTTTGGAATGGATACACAGGTTGGTGCTAAAGACAAATATGTATCCGTCTTAAAAGCCTTCAGAGTGAACGAGCTGATCAAACACATGTTTTGAAAAATAGAATCAAAAGATATTATTATTCAAGTCTGCACTAACTGAGTCCCGGTTTTTACCATGAGTTTGTTATTGTAGAAGTGTATCTTTAACATAATCAACTCCAATGCTATTTCTCCTGTGATCTTTTATCTTTTATTCAAATCAGACATTACACACATTATGGCAAGTCATTCAGTAATCACCAATTTAGAGTATTTGCTTTTGTCTTCAAAACTAATAAACAAATACAAATGCAGGGCAGTTATGTATCGTTATCCTGATTTAACAAACACCACAGCAGGATGATTTATTTCAAAGCTTCACATGATAGAGATCTAAACACCCAATGGGAATATTTCAAAATAAACTAGCAAACCACATGAAACAAAACCTGCCTATCCATGAACAATCATGACAACTAATGCACAATTTTATCTAAAACACCAGGGAGTCAATATAAATGCCTTTAGTTGAATGTTTTAAGACCAAACACACTTAGACCGCATGCTTACACAAAAGGTTTGGAATAATCAAAATATGGTGCTAAAGTAATTAAATTTGTGAGTAACCTACCAGTGCACCTTGATGAAGTGAAGATACAGTGAAAATAATACATACTGCCCTCTTTCGGTACTATTACAAAGCTCTTGATCAGGAATGACCAAACAAGTACTGTTAAAAAAGCAGTTAACGAATCAATTTAGAAAAGCATTGTTACTATAATTGCGCCAAACAATTAAATACCAGATTATCTGACTTCCATTGTTTTTTTCTTAAACTGATTCATGTATTTATAATAATTAACTTTAAAGTTTGTTAAATACTAACAGTTATTATGCAGTACATCCCACACTTTAAACAGGACTGTTTGTAAAACATGCATGCCCCCCAAATGAGCCATTGTGTGAATACGTTAGAGTATGATTGGCAATTTAAACAAGAATTGCTGGCGTGACTCATGGAGTTGCTGATGAGAGTCTGTTGTTTATTTGTATAAGCAAAACTAGAAAGAGAATAAATAATATATTTACCGTATTTTACCATGTATAGCGCGCTCCCATGTATAACGCGCATGCGATTTTTTAAAGCCAAAATGGAGAAAAAAAAGAATTCAAGACCAAAAACCTGAAAATTGGGCCGAAAATGGCCGCCATTCTTATATTGCACAATCATTTAATCTAAGTTTTTCAGGCGCTTAATATTTTGTTTTAAAGTAGGGAGCGTTTATACGATCAGGAGCATGGGTTGCAGGGCACTATATTTTCAACAATTTTTAAGATTATTCTCTCAAGAACACCGTACATGTCCTTATTGCCGCGCGTGTTTTTTCAAGACCCCTGCGCGTTCAATTCGACCACTTTTACCTATTCCTCACATTTGAACAGTGTAACATTTTTATAACCTGCCGCTCACAACATAGTCTTCTGCAGACCCGCAACATCGCAATGTCCAATTTTACGCAAATTGTCCATGGATCCCATTTTATTTTTCATCGACTTAAAATATTTCCCCATTAAGAGATGCTCCCATTAAATCCAGTTTGACCCGGTATTTCGCGCCTTCACTGCGTCTAGTTAATTAATTTATGGTGAGACAAACAATACACCCGAAGGCTCAATTCCATACAGTTGGCGTTATCGGCGTTATCAGCGTAAAGCCATTAGACAAATATCATTTGTTTGTCTCTATTGAAAGAAAATAAAACGAGTCTATATCTCTATTGTTGGTTTGTAACCTACGTAGTATACTCGCACGGTAGCATATTAATGCAGAGATCAGAAAATCATTGATAAATGTATTCGTCGTTTCAATGCTTAGGGCCGAGTAATTTCGGCAAATCGGATTTCAACTTACGTAAAACACTTGCTCAATAAACAGTTAAACTCCACCTCCGTTCTCTGCAAAAGGTTTGAAGGCGGAGCTTTGCACGTGCTATTATTTAATTGGACGATTGCCATTGAAAAACAAACACAGGATTGGTTCGGCATGTTGATTGCTAGACAAAGGAAGCCAATTTTGTCGGCGAGAAACTTTTCGCTTTATTGCTTCAGACAGGAAGCGGCTTTCCTTTGATGACATCAAACTGTCAATTCACATAGAGTGTTAATTTTCGGAATTGCTAACATTAAACTTTGGATTAAATTATCAAAATAAAGCAAAAGCGAAGTTGAGAAATATGATTGAAATAATTAGCGTCATTTCAAATAAGACGAGTTTTCATGACAACAAAAACTTTAACAAACAATACCACGACGACGCGGGGATCGATATACCTCGATTTTTTTAAATGAACAATCAATGAAGAAGTGTGAAAACACCAACAAAGACATTTTTTTCATCTTTTAATTTTTGTCAAAACTGTTACTACCCCGTTCATTCCTACCATTTCCCGCTATTTGTTGTTTCGACAACGGCCCCTTCAGTCTATAACATTATAGGGTGTAGTTTTCTGCAATAAAAAAATGGCGGCAATTGTGAAGATTTACCATTACGAAATGGATTTTTTACAATTTAGCAACCAGGAAAGCGTTGTGTCAATGTATTACGCGCACTGAATTTTTATTTTGAAATTTGAAGGTAAAAAACTGCGCGCTATGCATGGTAAAATACGGTACATGTATTTCTTGCCAGTTTATAAACAATCTGACCATAATTGTCTGCAAAAGCATTCATATGTTATCATCCAGGATAAAATGACCGACAGACAATGACTACACATGGCCACCCTTTTGGAACTTAAGGCCTTTAGCATTCTTGAGTTATCATCTGGAAACGATTTCACTGTTTCGAGTTACTGTGACCTTGAACTTTGACCTAGTGAACTCAAAGTCAATTTGGATAATCTGCCGGTCATGACCAATGTCCTTATAAAATTTCCTGATCCCAGGCTTTAGCATTCTTGAGTTATCATCCGGAAACCATTTTACTATTTCGAGTTACTGTGACCATGAACTTTGACATAGTGATCTCAAAGTCAATTTGGATCATCTGCCGGTCATGACCACAGTGCTCCAGATAAAGTTTCGGGTCAATTACTTTTCACTACAAGATTTTTTTTGCAATTACTCTTTTACCCCAAAATTCATCATTTTCAATAAGTTTTTTTATTACAATGAAAAATATATAATAAGAAACTTAACTTTTAAATCCATAGATCTTTGCATGAGCTACTGTGTGCATACCGGTCTCTTTCTGGATTTAAAAGCTCTCTCTTACCCAGACGCCACATTGTGTTAAATACACGAATAACGTTTCAAATGAATATCGGCATGGATCCGAGCCTTCAAGCTGTAACCAATGATAGTCATTTTTCCATGCCAAGATTTGTTTTTGCTTGAGTCCGCAATATCTGGGCTTGGAGATGATCGATTCCACCTCATCAACCGCTTTTAACACTATATAACCTAATAGACTGCCAACAATAGACTTTGGACTTTGTTCTCGCCGCGAAATGAAATATCGCAAGCCTCAGATTTATGAATGAGATGAGCGAAAATACTACGTCACGCAGACGCAGCAGAAAGTGGACTATTTTAATCATTCATAAACAATCTCCTCCTCGACACGTACAATGCGATCATTGTTTTTTTATTCTTTTATATAAAACACCATTCGAAACTCATTGCATTTAACACGATATTAATATAATGTTTCCATTTGTGAATAAACATAATTGAAGAACTCAAACCTCTTGCATAAATTATACAACTCTTTCTTGCGCGGAAACGCGTAGTAAGCGGAAATTGGGCTCCTCGTACCTAGGCCGTACCGACCTGAATTTTACACTAAGCACTTTAGACGGTCGCTAAAGCGACCATCTAAAAATTGTAGCCAAGCTAATAAAAAGCCTTACATGGGTATAGGAGATATTGATCAAACTTGAAAATAGAGGATCTAACTTTTGACCTTGATATAGAGTTGAAGCGAATGACTAATGCCTTCTGCACATAATCTAAAAGACATAAATATTGAAGCCAATAACCTTCATGAAAATCCACCAAAAAGTATAGGACATACTGAGCAGAAAATAAATGTAGGCGCACACCTTAAACCTTCAAGTACGACCCTGACCTTGAGTCAGCATCAATGACTCATGGCTTCTGCACATCATTTGAGGCAAGTTTTACACACTTATTACAGACATACTAATGGTGTGACTTATTGCAGAGGGACAATGGGCATTCCTATAATATAGATCCCTGTAGGGGACTAGCACAACTTAGGTTTTCTCTTAGAGGTAAAGGCCTTTCAATTTGTTTTTATTAAGATAAATGAAAAATGGTTAGAAATTATGTTTAACACTATAAATTACAACACATATATTTTAGCTTGATTGCTGAAAAGTCCAAGGTTTAATTAAGACACCCTAGAGTCTGTTTTCTGAACTAGTCCTCGGTGCCATGGGAGTAGATAATGAAAAGACTTCCAGAGTGAAGTTCGACCCAAGACTGCCTTATGGCTAGGGGGTTACACCACATCCAATGCAATATTGCTATATCATTGCTGTTCACAACCTATTTTAATACAATAAATGTAAATGAGCTATAGAAAAATGTACACTTGCTTATAGCAGAACATTCACTGTTTTCTGCAAGTAACACCCACATGACATCCACATTTACTGTAAGTAATATATGCTGCTCTGTAACAACCATGCCTAGTTTTGCATTGCCAACATCTGCATTTTAAGAGCAAAAACTTGAGTTACAATGAAGTGATAGACTCAGTGTGTCATTTGTGACTTTGACCTAAGACTTTAGAGTCATTGCTGTTGCAGGCAACAAATGGATTTTATCCCAACTGTAATTAGGCTCAGCCAGTTTTTACAGAATGGGCATAATCTGATTAAGCATTATATATTATGATATGCAACGCATATAAAATGCCTGACCTTGTGGTTTGGGAGTATATCTGTACAGTTATCTATTATTAAGAGTCAATATAAATTATGTCATCACAACAGTGCGAAACAGCACAATACGAAACATAAACACCATTAAAAGAATAAAGCTGGGGTCACCGCCTTGAAACGGACAGTTCAAAGCATTGGGGGTTTAAATTGAAGTAATATATTGGATAAGAACATGACTCTGATGACGCGGTCGCCACGGTAGCCAATGCATGTGTATGACAGTCTGTTTCATGATTTTACACTAAAACAAATGTATGGTATATGTAATATAGAGTCTGCGAGAATGCAATATTTTGTGAATTGAACCTTTAGTACAAAAATCAGGACAGAAGACATCTTGGTTTTTAGTTTCCAAGTTTTGTGGTTTATAGAGAGCAAGAAATATACAGAGGACACAGCATTAAAAAATCAAGACCCAGAGCAAATAAATCATTATACATATTATCTTATTAGGTAATTATAGTTTGTAAATATTACATAACCAATACTATTACAATTGCCGCTTAAATATACAGTCAATTGAAAACCTAGTTGGCATATCAGTCCTGTTTGAACACACATGTTGATCTATAAAAAGTGATCTCAAATGACATATATGGGAATCTGGTTAAAATATATGGGATAAACAAATACGTCTGAAAGTAAGAATAGATAATTGTCAACATAGCTCTCTCAAAGGAAGATTTATATATAGGTTCATGATAAACTTAGCATGACATATATTATAATGCTATTATTCCGGTAGTAAAGTGGTAAACGCTAGGTAACTTACACATGTCATGCTGGGAAGGCTTTGATAGAAAAACTGATTACATCACAAATCTAATGTTCAAAATGTGGAAACATGAGCGCATTCTCTGATTACATTACTAATATTGTTCAATATTTTCTAATATGAATGCATTTTATGATTACATCACAAATAGTGTTAAATATTTCTAATAACATGAACGCGTTCTCTGATTACATCACAAATATTGTTCAATATTTGCTTACATAAACTCGTTCTTTGATTACATCACAATTAGTGTTCAATATGTTATAACATGAACGCGTTCTCTGATTACATCACAAATATTGTTCAATATTTGCTAACATAAACTCGTTCTTTGATTACATCACAAATATTGTTCAATACATGTATTTATAATAACATGAAGGCGTTCTCTGATTACATCACAAATACTGTTCAATATTTACTAACATAAACTCGTTCTTTGATTACATCAGAGATATTGTTCAATATTTTCAAACATGAACGCGTTATTTGATAACATCACAAATAGTGTTCAATATTTCATAACATGAACACGTTCTCTGATTACATCACAAATATTGTTCCATATTTTCCAACATGAACGTGTTCTATGATAACATCACAAATAATGTTCAATATTTTCAAACATGAACGCATTATTTGATAACATCACAAATAATGTTCAATATTTTCAAACATGAACGCGGTCTGATTACATCACAAAATTGTTCAATATTTGCTAACATGAACGCGTTCTCTGATTATAGCAATTACTGTAAGTTTTTCGTACACTTTAAAATAACATTTGTTTTCATGTCCGAGAATTTGGATATGACAAATATTCAATAATTAAAGGTGTCCGAACATTAAGAGACAAAAACTAAGGTTTCCGAAAATTATTATTATATTGACATATATGCAATTAATCAATGCTCAATAAAACATCTCGTCAAATTAAAACTCTTCTGTTTCTTCTTGCAAACTAAATACAACTTCACAGCTTTGCTAACTCTTGTCTTAAACGATATAGAACAATAACGATTAAGAACAGAAAACATTCTGCTTTCTTTATAGGACAAGATTGTTTAAAATGCATTGTTTATTACTTTCCACCAAAGAAATCACACAACCTTGTGACATTGACATTTGACCTGTAACCCTCATTATTTACAGGTGTATTAAGTTTTTCACAAATAACCATCATACCAATTTCCAAGATTCCACACCAAAGCATTCACTAGATATCAAGCACAACAAAATAGTCTACATACCAACCAACCGACCAACCCACGGTGGGCATGTGCACAGCTATATACAAGCCAATTATTCAAAGGGAAACTTAAGCTCGATTGGTCATTGTCAGCTCGGGTACTGCTTAAATGTTCACCGGATAATCCTAAGTATACTTAAATGTACCCCAGGTATGGAAAATATACTGAAACGTACCCATGAATTATAATGCTAAATTGGTCGTTGTCGCCTTTTTTTTCAAATTAATTATTTTCGAATTTATGTTAAATGGCCTTTATATTATTGAAACTCCTGCTCAAAAAGCATTTTAAATAAAACTTGGATAAAGTCTAAATTGACCGGGTACGTGTTTAGAGGATAATACACGGCTGAGCCGGGCCGGGCCGTTTTCGACCTGGGGCCAATTATCACTGCCTGGCCCGGCTCAGCCGTGTATTAACGTCTATAATATATATCTTACTTTTATACTAAATTATAGATGGGCACAGGTTTTGAGTCATAAAATCATACTATTTTGGTCCTTCACTAAAATTTATGAAGAACCAGCTTTCCGTACTTATATTTTCATTGAATTTATTACGCAATTTGTGACGTATCTCATGTGACGAAATTTAAATGACGAATCTAGCCAGACGCTTTGGATTTAAGGACAACAACAAATTGGATTCGGTGTGTATTTATTTAACAGTTAAATATTTTTTAAGCATTGAACGATTAGTGTGTGTGTTTACGATGGATATAATATTATGAATGTGAATAACAGTGTTGGGATATAAAACTGGAATGAAACTGGTGAGATTGCATTTTCGATTTCATTAAAATGTCGAATAACGCGATGTTTTGTTGAATTATTGATAGATTAAATTTAAGAAAAGTGTAAGTGAGTAGTTCTTTAACTGTTGGAAGGAAATCGATGTTGAATTAAAAGGGTAATTTCTTTGATGAATAATTCGTTCCTTTGTCAGTCGATCAAAGAATGTCTATCCACAAAGAATTGCCTGCCTACATCCTGTGCTTTAAAATGGAAAAGGTGAATGGAAATCAAGAAATGTGTCACAAATTTTAACACGTCATGGAAGCAAATTAAACTTCACAAAAATAAACATGGTTATTACACAACTTCGGTGAGTAGAACAATAACCTAGATTTTTTACTTTTTTATGGCCAAGACTGGATGTGGATGCCATTTTTTTCCAGTTGAACGTCACGCGCACACATTCTGACGGCCGAATATAAATAATCAGCCCTATGGCGGAATATTTATAATGACCCCGCAACGGTGATAATGGCATGAACAACTGTACAAATTTGTTACTATATATAGTAAGGTATGTATTATTTGTATATATTCCGTACCCCGGGTACATTTTAGTATACTTATGAGTACTAAGGGTACATGTAAGCAGTACCTGAGCCGACAATGACCAATCAAGCGAAACTTTACTACATATATAGGAACTTATTAGCATTGATTTTACAAGTTGTGTATTAAAGTATGATTTAAATTAAAGTAATTCAAGAATGTCAACATCAAAAATACTATTTCACACAAATCTGACATGCAAATTGCACAAAAAATCATACAAATGATATGCGGATAAGTGTCAAATGCTTACTGGAATGGGTTTAATAAACTAATGGCTAATTTGCTTAATATTATATTGAAAATTGTTCATTTAAGGATACATAATGGTTGTGGATATCTCAACATGTCTATTTCACACAAAGGAATCTTCTTCAGGCGAGTATCTTATTTGCTGAACTACTGATTAGTTTTCAAACATCATAAAAATGTGTTTGACCAAAAACATTAATTTTGACCCCATACAGCTCTTTGAGTTGTTTTTCAACTAAAGGATTACAGTAGCTTAAAGCGGTATAACAACAATATTTTCAATTTACCATATTAAACATTATTTGAGCAATACATTTTCTCTCTTTTCGAGCAGACATTTATAAAGGAACAATATTATATTTTGTAGACAAGAGCGCAAGGAATGCGCTTTATCGCTCACCTGTGAAATGGGGCATGGCCAAATTTTACCAAGGATTTGACCAAAGTTATTATGCTAAAGATAAATCCATACAAACAAAACAATTCTTAATATAGTGATTTAATGTTTAAGCTTATTGATTTATTAATAAATTACCTGGTAAAGCCATCATCTTACACTAACAGTGTATTATGTGAAGTTGGAATAATTTTGAAATGGCTTTGTTCAGTGAAATAATCTGGTTAACAACACACAATTATTTAAATGCATGCATGGACAGTTTTAGATTAAAATCTGAATATGATTTATTTAGTGTTATACACTAGGGTAAAGTTAAAATAATAATGAATAATCTTCAAAAAACCATTATCCCTCACACGCACATATGTTCATAAAATGTATTCAAGTGACAACAATTTTGTATTTCAATTTTAGATGGGTAAACAGTATATTAAAATGCAAAAAAATCACTAAAAGAAAAAAGAGCTCTACAGTCACAGACAAATGCCCCCCCCCCCCTCCCCTCCCAACTGGACCTTGACACAGGATTGTTTGCACCATAACTGACCATAAGAGTTAATCTTTAAGATTAGTGCGACTTAGCCAGTTAAATAAGTTTATAGTCGATACAAATGCATGCACTTCTGTTAAATCATTGTTATAGTAAACTAGAGCTTTATCACAGACGTGATGAATACCCCCACATGCCGCATCGACACAGAATATTTTGCATGTTGTCTTAAAAAAAGCAGATGCCATGCTCAAGGTTTAAAACGCACTGAGTGACCCTGTGACCTAGTTTGTGACCTAGCATGGCCCATGTTAGAACTTGACCTACACATCATCTAGATACAACTTCTGACCAAGTTCGGTGAAGCTGTGATGAAAACTACTTGAATAAGTAAGAGGACACCATGCTCAATGTTTAAAACGCACTAAGTGACCCCGTGACCTAGTTTATGACCCGGCATGACCCATATTCAAACTTAACCTACACATCATCAAGACACAACTTCTGACCAAGTTCTGTGAAGCTGTGATGAAAACTACTTGAATTAGTAAGTGGACACTATGCTCAATATTTAAAATGCACTATATGACCCCGTGACCTAGTTTTTGACCCGGCATGACCCATATTCAACCTCAACCTAGACATCATCTAGATACAACTTCTGACCAAGGATGGTGAAGATCGGATGAAAACTACTTTAATTAGAGAGCGGACAACATGCTAAATGTTTAAAACGCACTAAGTGACCCCATGACCTAGTTTTTGACCCGGCATGACCCATATGTCAATGTAAAAATGATCGAATAAAATCGATTAATTGTTGTTGGATGAGAAAGTCAGTGATACCAAATTCTCATTCTGGAAAATCGATGTCGCTGATTTAGTAGATCATTGAAACGACTGAAATTGAGATGACTCGGTTTGCAGTCAGTGGTTAATTGAAAAATGTGTCTATGCAATGGATTTGAATCACTCTGTGTTGTAAACCAGATTATTGCAGTTAACGCAGCCATTCCATGATTGATGTCATCCAACTTTACATAATACGCTGTTTACTGGTTTATATGCCTTTTTACCTGAATAACACAAATGTAACGACTGTCATCAGGTTGTAAAACAAATGTAATATGTCACTAGATTATCAAGTAAATACAAATGGGCTAACGGCTCACTGAAAGTTAGTAAATTGAACTACATTATTATTGTACACTTTTTTAAACATGTTGATGGACTTTAATGCTGTTTTGACATCAACCTACAACACTGCAGACCAGCTATAACACGATTGTTCTTGATCTTTGAACAATTTCAGACTTTTTTCCAAAACCAAACTGTTTGTATAAAGGGTGAGTTATTTTAGCTATCAATTAATTTAGTGTTTTTTTATTTGAAAAATATCCCACAAGAAAAATATCCTATGATTTTTAGCAGACACTTTTTCTCTGTATTTACTTGCAGTGACCTCGAACAATGACATCTAGGAAATGCGCCGTATACACAATCAAAAGGAGTGGAGTTTGGTAAAACTTAATGGAAACAAAACTAATGGGATCCATGGAGTTTTTGTGATATATTAGTCATTGTAAAAAAATTAATCAGTACATAGTACATCTGCATTTACACGTTATTGAAAAACTGATAAAATAACAAGGGCTGTTTGTAAAACATGCATGCCCCCCATATGGGCTGTCCGTTGTAGTGGCAGCCATTGTGTGAATACGATTTTTGTCACTGTGACCTTGACCTTTGACCTAGTGACCTTAAAATCAATAGGGGTCATCTGCGGGTCACGATCAATGTACCTATGTAGTGTCATGATCCTAGGCAAAAGCGTTCTTAAGTTATCATCCGAAAATCATTTTACTATTTCGGGTCACCGTGACCTTGACCTTTGACCTTGTGACCTCAAAATCAATAGGGGTCATCTGCAAGTCGTGATCAATCTACCTATGAAGTTTCATGATCCTAGGCGTATGCGTTCTTGAGTTATCATCCAAAACCGTTTTACTATTTCGGATCACCGTGACCTTGACCTTTGACATAGTGACCTCAAAATCAATAGGGGTCATCTGCGAGTCATGATCAATGTACTTATCAAGTTTCATGATCCTAGGCATAAGCGTTATTGAGTCATCCTTCGGAAACCATTTTACTATTTCGGGTCACAGTGAACTTGACCTTTGACCTTGTGACCAGAAAATCAATAGGATTCATCTGCGAGTCATTATCAATCTACCTATCAAGTTTCATGATTCTAGGCATAAGCGTTCTTGAGTTATCATCCGAAAACCATTTTACTATTTCGGGTCACCTTGACCTTTGACCTAGTGACCTGAAAATCAATAGGGGCCATCTGCCAGTCATTATCAATCTACCTAGGAAGTTTCATGATTCTAGGCATAAGCGTTCTTGAGTTATCATCCGGAAACCATTTTACTATTTCGGGTCACTGTGACCTTGACCTTTGACCTAGTGACCTCAAAATCAAAAGGGGTCAACTGCAAGTCATGATCAATCTACCCATGAAGTTTCATGATCCTAGGCATATGCGTTCTTGAGTTATCATTCAAAAACCATTTTACTATTTCATGTCACCGTGACCTTGACCTTTGACCTAGTGACCTCAAAATCAATAGGGGTCATCTGCGAGTCATGATCAATGTACCTATGAAGTTTCATGATCCTAGGCCCAAGCGTTCTTGAGTTATCGTCTAACAACCACCTGGTGGACGGACCGACAGACCGACCGACCGACATGAGCAAAGCAATATACCCCCTCTTCTTCGAAGGGGGGCATAAAAATAACATTGGCAAACTTGTACATCCAAATAAATGAGAGGGCTTAAAAAAAGTAGCTGGCAGTTAGTTGAGTCTAAACCAAGCTAACAAGTCTTGTTGTATCTATGGAATCAATCAGACATTGACAATGACAAGGAAATGAGCTACACATTGATGTGCACCTTACACAATGGTTAATGCGATGTGCCGGCTTGATACAGAGAGCAATCTGGTTAACACCTATTTATGGAAGTTAAATATGCCTCATTAACTTAACAACTTCACGAAGGTTATTTTACCTTAATAGCAATTTAACAAACACTCAAACAGGACTTGTGCCTATTCAATGCTTTGCAGGATTGAGATCTTAAGACGTGATCCTACCAATTGATTGTGTTTTTCTAGAAATCCACACCAATAATCATCAAAACCTGACTCGATATGTATCTTTATGACAACGTTCTAAAAATTTTATCTGAAAAATCAGGAATACTGATAGCCAAACACTAAAATGATATTATCTTAAAAAAGCTTTTATGTATTGAGTCCCAAACCAATTTAATCCTTACAAATGAGTTCGTACACAATATACATATTGCCATTTCCTGCACATAAAGTTTTACTATCACCTTGAGGGCAATATGGTATATTTTAGATCCTTTTAGTTATTCGCATTAACTACTGTCAGAGTTGTGTTCCTTTGCCGGTTGTGACGTCATTCTGTGATGAAAATCCACCAGAAAGAAAATTATTTGTACCTCTGAAAACAAATCAACGTCTTCTGAACTATATACATATATATTTCATTTAAGTACCATGAAGTGTGAAATAAACATTAGACATTCTGCTCAAAGGCCATTGGTGTCAACCCTAATTTCATGTACATACATGTATTACTGTAATAACTCTATATTTTCGGACACTTAAAAATATTTATAAAAATTTGTGTTCGAAAGATATTTACAAAATACAGGTGTCCCAAAACTTAGAGTCTAACATTGAAATGTCAAAAAATAGTGTCAATTGTATCAACGACTACAGGTAATAGCATTTGCTTGTAAAATACCATGCCGTATAGGATATATTAGTTACATTTATATATGTTTGCAATGCATTTTAAATAATTTTAAATGCTTAATTTATTTTAAAGAAAGTTACTACAAGCTTTTAAATTGACCAACGAGTTCAAAGATGAGCATGTGATGTACCGATACTTGCTAGTATGAACCTGTAATTAACGCTTTGCTACCTCTTACCTGAAATTATATGGAACAGAGATATATAACCTTAAACATACTGCTTCCTTAAAACAGCATCAATACAAATGCTTTCGGGCAAAACCATTGCTTTACACCGGTGTACAAGGTTATTTACCCAATAAAGCGAATGTAATGGTCCGTTGCCCTCAGCATGAACCTGCCAGGTTTAATGCTGTTAATCTGGTTGTAACCCCTGCGAAATGTTGTTCTGCAGTTCACGAATAATTCGTGAACAGTTCATGAACTGTTCATGAACTGAGTTCATGAATTGTTCACGAATAGTTCGTGAACAGAAAATGAGCCACGTCTGTGAAAAGTTCTTGAAATTTTAGTTCATGAACTGTTCATGAACACTAATGGCATGAAGTGTTCATGAAATATTCTTGAAACCTAATGGCATGAAGTGTTCATGAACTATTCTTGAACCCGTGTGGCATGAAGTGTTCATGAACTATTCTAGAACCATTATGGCATGAAATGTTCATGAACTATTCATGAACATCAATGGCATGAAGTGTTCTTGTACAGTTCATGAACAACACAATTCTTGAAAAATTCTTCAGGGTTTTGCTGTTCACGAACAGTTCATGAACATTTTCCTTCTATTTTTCAATGGCTTATTTTCTGTTCACGAACTGTAAGTGAATAGTTCATGAACCATAGTTCTTCAAGAGTTAATGAACTGAGGTGGCATGAAGTGTTCATGAACTAATCATGAACAATATTTTTTCAATTTATGCAAAGGTTATCATAAGTGTTACTAAAGCTCAACAAACAGGTCAGGGTAAGAAGAAACAAGTCTTGTATTAGCACTTAACATATTGATAGCAACATATTACAATAATTTAAATATAACACTAATAACTGAGATACAAGTGGTTTGATAATACTCTTTAAATTTCATAATACAACTTTGCACTATATGTTCATGAATAATTCATGTATTGAAAAGATTATGAATAGTCTCATTTTCAGTTCAAGAATCATTTACTAATCAATGGTTTCCCTGAAATGGTTACACTTACAGTGCCAAAGAACTTGAAATGGAACCAATGGCTGATCAGTTCAGACGGTAATTTATTAAAGACTTACATTTTCAAATATAACATAAACCATGTGCCTTCCGTTTCAACTTCCTGTGCACACAATATTCTTTCTTTGTAAAAACAGCAATGCAATGTACATTGAGTTCTTGATATCATCTTAAACTGTTCTTGAAATAAGATGTCCTTAAAACGTTCTTAAACTTGTTTTTTAAGTCTTCCAAGAACAATGACAGATCCTTTTAAGAACATATTGGATTCTTAAAAAGTCCATCATACGTTCAAAAACATTGTGTAGACCTGTTTAAGAACATAAGAAGGAAACATGTTGTTCAAAAAAGTTCTTAAAGTGTTCAAGAATAGTTTAAGAATAATTCAAGCACAGGAAAGGTCCTTAAAAAGTTATTGAAGTGTTCCTGAAGGCAGTTCTTGAACAGTTCTTTTACAAATGTTCTTAAAATTCTCTAGAACAGGTCAAGAACTCTAACTTACAGTGGTGAAAGTACTATGCATATTCATACTAACTTCACAGGTTTCACAAATCTACAAGATTTGTATGCTAGACATTTCAATATTACTTTCAAAAATATGTATGAAACATCTAGCACAAAGGAATTCATGAATTATTCATGATGGATCCTTAAAGTCTGTCTCAGAAAAGTCATTAGAAATACTTGTGCATGAAATGTTCATCACTAAGTATTTATGGTTAGATGAAGAACTGTTCATGAACTTTGAAATGTTCAACAATAATTCATAAACAGTTCATGAACATGTCTTAAGAACAGTTCATGTCCAAAAGTTCATGAACCAAGCTAAGGAACTTTTTCAGAACGGTTCATGAACAGTTCTTGATTGGCTTGAAGTGTTCATGAAATCATGAACAACATTTCGCCGGGGAAAACCCCATGATTGAAATATCGAAAACAGGACCGAAATTTGGTAAAATAGCGCTGTAAAATATACTGTCCGAAAACTTAGAGACATTAATTATGGACGAAAACTTGTGTGTCCGAAAATTGAGAGTCACAAAAAATAATTATTTTTGCTAAAAAAGGGGTGTCCAAAAACATAGAGTAATGACGGTACTAAATTTTGAACTTAAATGCAAACATTTTGTAAAAATGTCAAATATTAACAAGGGCTGTTTGTAAAACATGCATGCCCCCCATATGGGCTCTACGTTGTAGTGACAGCCATTGTGTGAATATGTTTTTGTCAATGTGACCTTGACCTTTGACCTAGTGACCTGAAAACCAATAGGGGCCATCTGCCAGTCATTATCAATCTACCTATGAAGTTTCATGATTCTAGGCATAAGCGTTCTTGAGTTATCATCCGGAAACCATTTTACTATTTCGGGTCACCGTGACCTTGACCTTTGACCTCGTGACCTGAAAATCAATAGGGGCTATCTGCGAGTCCTGATCAATCTACCTATCAAGTTTCATGATCCTAGGCATAAGCGTTCTTCAGTTATCATCCGGAAACCATTTTACTATTTCGGGTCACCGTGACCTTGACCTTTGACCTAGTGACCTCAAAATCAATAGGGGTTATCTGCGAGTCATGATCAATGTTCCTATGAAGTTTCATGATCCTAGGCCCAAGTGTTCTTGAGTTATCATCCGGAAACCACCTGGTGGACCGACCGACAGACCGACATACCGACAGACCGACATGAGCAAAGCAATATACCCCCTCTTCTTCGAAGGGGGGCATAAAAAAGCTCCTTGTGAGTTATTTTCCGACAGTTTATAATGCTAATGGTATTGATCATTGGCATAATATGATTTGTTGGCTTTTTTCACAACTTTGGGAACATGACCTTTACCATTTAAAATAAGAAACTAAGCGTCAATTTACCCCAATTTGAGAAAATAGTATCAGTTATAATTAATGAATTTTCTTGGTAATGCTATATATATTAGAACATATATATGTGAAGGAAAGCCAATCAGGAGAAGTGGCCATTTAACTTAATTACAAGTCCTTTTTACGCTGAAAACTCATTACTTATACACTTTCAAAACTGATACTATCAATCTCATGGGATTCTCTGACTCAGGAGTGGCAAAAAAAAAGGTTTTGCTATTGGGAATATACCAAATAATTGCTCTTAAATTCGCTGAAACAAGATCTGTCACCATAGGATGACATATGCCCTCTATAAATGCATTGATAGAAGTTATGAGCATGTTTCAAAACCTAAACGCAGATTTCGAAACCTTAACACGGACCCTAAGTTCAAAGTTAAGGTCACAGGGGTCAAATATGACTTTTAAGACAGTGGTGTGGTTCCTGTGCGCAACAATATTGTCAAGGTTTCACAAGATTGTTATTCAAGATATACTTAAATAGTGATCTATTCCTATTAATTTGACTTCTTATTATGAAATTGACCTAATTGCAAATAGCCATTTACTTTTTTGTACACCATAAACCATGTCATACTTGCACTATTCATTAAAGGAATGTTCTAGAACATAACTAGACATGCACCTCATTTGATTTTTTACAAGTTTATGTTTAAGTTTACGGAGAGGATATTCATGTTAGTGTTAAAGACATAATATGTGTCCATTTTTAGAGAGAATAAGCTCAACTTATCAAACAGCTTTTTTGAAAAAATATATTCATACGATATGATTCTTCAAGTCTGCACTAACTGAGTCCCGGTTTTGACCAAGAGTTTGTTTTTGTGGAAGTGTATCATTAACCTAATCAACTCAATGTTATCTTCTGTTATTTCTTATTCAAATCAGACATTACAAACATTATGGCAAGTCATTCAGTAAACACCCATTCAAAGTATTTTGTTTTCTTCAAAACTAATTAACATAATACAAATGCAGGGAAGTTATGGAGCGTTATCGTGGTTTAACAAACACTAAACCAGAAAGATTTATTTCAAAGCTTTACATCGATAGACATCTAAACACGCAATCAGAATATTTCAAAATAAGATAGCAAACCACATGAAACAGTACCTGCCTATTCATGAATCCACATGACAACCCATGCAAACATTTTATCTGAAGCATCAGGAAGTTAATATAAATTCCTTTTGTTGAATGTTTGGGGACCAAACACACTCAGATGTTAGCTTACTGACGCAAAAGACTTGGAATAATCAGAACATCGTGTTAAAGCAATTAAATTGATGAGAACCCTAACACCTTGATGAAGTGAAGATACAGTGAACATATTGCATACTGCCCTAATAGCTGTACTAATTCAAAGTACCCTAACAGTGCACCTTGATGAAGTGAAGATTAGGTGAACATATTGCATACTGCCCTTAGCCATACTAATTCAAAGCTCTTGATCAGGATTGAAGAAACACGTACTGTTTAAATAGGAGTTAGCAAATAAATTTAAAGAAGCATTGTAAATAATTGCGCAAAAAAAACCCACATTACCTGATCACTACCATTGTTTCAATAAACAAATGCATGAATTTAGAATAATTAGCTTTTAATTATGTTTCATACTATTCTGTTCAATATTTTGTTAAAAACTTCTTTGTTTAATGTTGTTGAAACTAAAATACTACATGTACTATTACGCAGTACACCCCACACTTTAAATACATGTCGCCTCTTCATGCACTATACAAATACACATAACAACATTGAACCCTTTAAAATGGGCATTACTAGTTGTCAACTGATATAATTTCAAGAAGTTCTTTCCAATTTACATGCTTTTAGCAGCCCTTTTTCTGTCACATGAAATTGAAAAGCTGTAAATTTGCTTCAGTATGTGAGTTTTTCTTGATTAAGCAGACACAATAGACTGCTAGGAAACCAATTTTTTTTCTTTTTCATAACAAATTTTACAAATAAAACAAGTGCTGTGTTTGTCAGAAACACAATTACAGTACACTCCACGCGTTTTCCCCAAAAAACGCGCTCCCTCCGCGGGTTTTTTCTGCGAGCGAGTGTTCACGCGGCGTTGGAAGAGCGAGGTGAACTCGATAAAACGCTCGGCGTTACGCCGCGTTCGCTAATTCCCGCGGCGTGTATTACTTTAGGCTAGTCGGTAAATGCAGACACTTTCCGTTCTTATCAGTGTTCGCTGCGCAACACCGCGTTAGCAGTGTGCTACTGGGCATGCCAAAAAATAAAAACATTGTTATAATAAATTGTTTAAATTCTGTAGTACATGTATTATAAAGATAATTGTATAGAAAATTAATACGTATAAAAATTATGTTTTTTAATTCACAGGTACGTCTACAATATGAATTAGTCTAATATAATACATTTGACAAATTAATATTTAAATCATAACGCATATGACACAAGAATAAATGTGCCGTAAAATTTCCAAATGAGAATAATAATTAGTAATCCGAAACACACTACGATTTTTAATTGTTAACACGACGTTTACAAATGCTTCCAATATACAGTCATGTATATTTCCCGACAAAAGCGCGCGAAAATTACAAGGTCAAGGTACAATGTATACTCCTGCAAAGCGTGCGTGTATTGATTTTTTTTATACAAACTTTGTAGTGCAGAGAACATTGAATTTTGTTGATTTCGGTTAAAAGTTTCTTTGGTATTTATTAACGAATTTATATCGCGAATAAGTTGATATTTCCTCTAAAATAATTTCAAATCGAACACGCCGAATCTTTATAGTTACGGTATTTTAGTAGAGTAATTATTTTAACACTAATTGTATAGTAAACTGATTAAAGAAGACATCTGGGCGGAACTGGATTTTAAGTGTTTGACGTTATGAAAACACGCAATGCTTGTCTACTGACCTATTGTGTAGACTGCTGTCTGCGGTGTTTTGACAAAAGGAATTAAAATGTGTGAATGTCACTCTGCCGATTTGGTCCATAATTACTGGTAAACATTGTTTAGAATGTTGACGCAACAAGAATACAACTGTGAATATTAAATGCAATTATCAACTCAATAGTTACCACCTTTTAGCAATCAATGGAATAACCTACAAACAAAGAGAAAATCAATGCATTAGCGAGCAGAGAATTGACTTTGTTCCGACAATTAAAACCATTCCTTATGCATTCGTTGAACTTACTTGAGTAAGTTATGCCTTTAGACAGGAAGCGGCTTTTCTTTGACTACGTCAAACTGTCAATTCACACAGATTTGCGAGATTTTTAGGGTCCTTGGTCATTTGTATACATGTTCAGTATAGATAATCACCTGCTAACATGAAAACTTTGGATTAAATTATCAAAATAAAAACAATGTTGCAAACTGTGTTTATATCAATTGGTAAGTATTAGTTGAAAGATGACGTTTTGTGTGTCGTAAATCAACGAGTTTTCTATACAACAACAACTACTTCTACAACCACGTCGGAATCGATCTATCTTGGTTTTTTTTTTTTAATTGTAAATATTATACTACATGTACATGTATGTACTTGTAATAAATGTAATTTTATTTGAAAATCAGGAAGTCAAACAAAATTAATTTGATCGTTATCTCGTAATACGCGGAGTTTCCCCTGCGTTGCCAACGCCGAGGACCGCCGCTTCGGCCTATCAGTTTTGCCGATCGTTAACCGCCGCGTCCAAAATCATGCAAACGCCGCGTATATCGGGATTTTCTTAATCTCCCTCTAGGTCGAAACCCGCGGGGTATGGAGGGAAATTGGGGAAAACGCGTGGAGTGTACTGTACCCCTATTGCGCCACTTTGAAATAAAATTTCAATATATAATTTGGCAGGTGTGTAAATTTTCTCCCTTTTAAAGCTTATTACTTCCCTTGGATTGTTTTTGTTTCTTTTGACCTTGAAGGATGACCTTGACCTTTCACCACTCAAAATGTGCAGCTCCATGAGATACACATGCATGCCAAATATCAAGTTGCTATCTTCAATATTGAAAAAGTTATGACCAAACTTTAACGAAGGTAAAAGTTTAAGGAAGGAAACATACAATGATATTTGACCTTTGACAGTGAAGGATGAACTTGACCTTAACTTTTCAACTTTCAAAATGTGCAGCTCAATGGGATACACATGCATGCCAAATATGAAGTTGCTATCTTCAATATTGCAAGAGTATTCAAACTTTAGCCAAGATTGAAGTTTTGGGACATAATGACAGACAGGCCAAAAGAGGGAGCATAAAAACTACTTATGGATTGTGGACCAGACTGAATACATGTACAGCTGGTAACAGTTGCTGCCCCTGTAGAGTGGCAGGTGAAGATCCACTTAGTTATTAGAAATGTGTTACATAGAATTGCAAATTGTTTTGCGTAATTCATACACTGAACAAGGGTCATGTAAGTGTCTATAAATGCCCCAGAGTAATGTTAGACTCAAATGTTTGGTATTGATCTTCAAAGAAGTTGAACACATACATGTTTTTGTTGGAGAACAAAAAATTAACAATCATCAATAACTTTTAAATATTGAAGGTAATTTTATTTAAACTTTGCACTGAATTTCCTTAAAGGGATCTTTTCACGCTTTGGTAAATTGACAAAATTGAAAAAAGTTGTTTCAGATTCGCAAATTTTCGTTTTAGTTATGATATTTGTGAGGAAACAGTAATACTGAACATTTACCATGGTCTAATATAGCCATTATATGCATCTTTTGACGATTTTAAAACCTAAAAATTATAAAGCGTTGCAACGCGAAACGATTGAATAATTTGGAGAGTTCTGTTTTTGTCGTTAAATTTTGTGAAACTACGAAGATTGCTTATATAAGGTATAAAATACGTCAAGTATGTGTACTTGGCGGAATAGCTCAGTAGGCTAAAGCGTTTTTACTTCAGGACTCTGGCAGGACTCCAGGGGTCACTGGTTCGAAACCTGATCTGGGCAATGTTCTTTTCCTTTTTTTAATTTTATTCTTGATTTTTTACTGGAGCTTTTACGATCCAATGTTTACATTTATCGATATAAAGCATTTAATGAATAAGTTAAAAAAATGCCAAAATCTGTGAAAAGGCCCCTTTAATATTATATGACTTATTGTAATATTCCCTTCCAAAAAACTAACACAAAAATAACAAAGGCCATAGCTCTTAATCACTGCTTATTCTTCTTGGCAATGCCCAGGGATTAGTTTGATTAAAATCAAATTTATGTGTATAGTGACCCCGCGTTTATTCGAACCTCAATGGTCCGTAATTCTCGAGATCCGGACAAAAGTCAAGGGGAACAGATTTTTCATTTAGTATTTTGCCCCGTTAAGTCCAGAATCTCGCATTCTGGCTCCGGGCGTAGATTTTCGACACCGATCTGTGTATTTAGCTGTAATTATGTCTCGTTAATAGGGATGCTTCCCAATATGAGGGCTTAATCGCCCACCCGCCGTATAAACAAAAGCACAATCACCGAAGCGTGAAGTAATGTCGTTTTAATTTATGCTTAATCGCCAACCCGTCGTTTTAACAAAAGCGCGATCACCGAGGCGTGAAATATTACCGGTTTAGTTTTTAGGCGTGATAGTTAATAGGCGTGACTAAACATGATTGAACTACGACTTTAAACTTAAATTCATGTAGACATAACACAATGCATCTTAAATGACACACTTGGTTAGATGTTTTATTTTCTTTAATGTCTTTAATGAGCTGAACACGCGACCAATAAAGTTGCTGATTACAATCGGACCGCCATCACAAAACTGTAAATCACTTTAAATGACATGCTAGTTTATAAAATTTAACAGTTTGCTTTCACAGTTTTTCATGTTTACCAAAATAAAAAGATAATGTTTTGCGTTGAAAAATTATTCCAACTTACTCTGTCATACTGCGCATGCCATTCGATATTTCGCTAAAGCTACAAATCAAGAAACGTCATGTCAACGCCTGCAAGCAAGCGTCGTCGGGTAGAAGTCCCTGCCAATGAAATATCAATTTAATACTAAGCTATCAACGCTTAACTATGCGATTGTAACATTCACAAAGCTTTACGTCATGAGTGAACATGTACTAAAATTTGGTTATGAGTTTTTGTATTTACATTGTTAAACAACATTTGATTTTTTAAACTAAATTTGCATTTGGAATGGGGCCGATTTTCGGACCCATGGCATAGGGCGGAAAAGGCCTGTCACAGCTGTCTTTGAGCATCATAAGGCAGGGGAAAAGGCAAAACATTAATATAGTGATTAAAATGTGGTTTTCACAGTAATAACCACTTAAGAATATTGTAAAACATAAAAGTTCTTTCAAAACTTGCCTTTGAAGTTTAAGCAAGAGAAGGTGTTATATTGCCTACTACTTCTTTGCATGTACATTTAATTTACAGTACAGCCAAAGCGGCACAAACATAATCCGCGGCTACGCCACGGCCAGATTATTAGTCCGCGGTGGCCGAATCGTGTGTTCACGCGGCGTATCGCCATGGCACTCGGCATCGATCCGCGCAACGACGCCGAGTCTGTATTAACCTCGCGTACTTT
The DNA here is from genome assembly GCF_020536995.1 of Dreissena polymorpha. Lineage (NCBI taxonomy): Eukaryota > Metazoa > Mollusca > Bivalvia > Myida > Dreissenidae > Dreissena > Dreissena polymorpha. The sequence goes on along the minus strand of NC_068355.1, from coordinate 189,532,332 downwards.
CGCGGAGTAAATCCGCCGCATACGTACGCGGCGGATCGAGGGAAAAGATATCCACCTACATGTACATACATGTATGTGTAGCGTAGAATTAATTACGCGCAACTGTTTATGTTTCGTTAGATTATCATTATTAAATTTGTAATCCGAAACACACTTCCGAATTTTAATGCTAACGCGTCCTTTGGCAAATTCTAGCGTCAAATAAACAGTGCTAAAATATCCTTTGTTTCATAATAAGCGCGCGAAAATTATGCAGACATGTAGAACGGCGTTTGGAAAGTTTGGGTGTATTTTGTGTTGTATAAATACATGAACATCACGTCAGGCGTAAATCGTGTGTTCAGTGGAGAAAAAAAACAACCCGATTAGACGTTATTTTATCATCTCTATAAATAGTAACAAATGCCAAAATGTATTTGATACTTAAGGAAATATCGAGAATGTTTGTGTATCGTAAATATTTACCAGCATTTGCTTTAACACTGGAATCTACGGGATTATCGGGTAATAAGTAGCGATATTAACTGTATAATATGAACAAAATAAAACGTGTTTATATACGCATATTCAAACAATAGTTATTATAAGCTGATAATTCACAAAACTACAAATACGTCGTCACGGCCGTCTTGATTATTGATATGGCTTCAAACTGCTAATTTTCTCAGCTAAAATATAATAGCGGAATCAACATGCAATTAATTTATAAATCCACCATATGCTGGAGCCTTGACCACTTGTATGTGCGAAAACATAATTACGTGACCTTGTTTATGTGTGACACATTTACTATGCTTACATGTATATGCTAATACAATCCGCGCACAATAAATTTATTATGATTTTAATTATTATTATAATTGTTCTTTCAAAATTTGTTAACTACATGTAACTAATAATTTAAAAAAAAATTATATCATGATCGCATCGACTCGGCATCATGTCGCGGACCGCGGCATGCCTCGGCGGACAGATGCGAAGTTTCGCGGCGAAATGCGACTTGCCGCCGCATACTGACGCGGCTTCAACGACTGACGCGGCATCGACTCGTTTCGCCTTGCCGCCGCGGATCGCGAAATACATTTGTTCCGCTTTGGCTGTACTGTATGGAAATGTAAGCATGCTGAGTACGTTTCTTTACTTTTATAATAGTTTTAAGTATTAAAACCAACTTACTTAAGCAAATACCTTTATGTTTCTTTATAAATCAACATCCTGATATAAAAAGCTCAATAACCCTTCAAATACGAGGAAATTTAATATAAATCGAATCAATATCAGGGAAGAAACCCATTACAAACCAAAGAATTCATTCTTCTGTCTATCATGAATAAAGAAGTCTTAGTTCAGGGAACCAACTCCTCAAAAACCGAGTGAACCATAGCTTAAATACTTCTCTGAAATATCATCTACCCAGTGGACATGCAACTTTGTACCATGGAAACATTTTAATGAAATAATAGCTGAGCTGTTTAAACGCTGGTCCTTAAAACTCACCTAAAACTACTTCTATGCATAATCGTTTTGTTTAACATTCTGTATGTTTAATTGTACCCAGACTGAACTTTTCAGTTTTATTTTGCAGACTTGGGCCTTATTGCGTGAACTTTCAGACAATAATATATTTGTGTGTTGTTTTTATGTTTTGATTGTACCATTCTTATTAAGTCTGAATTTTGTTGAATCACACTTCTACAAAGGGTATGGCATTATATATAAGCATGTTCAACAGTTACCAGAGCTCTACTTTGTGGTAAACTTTTTTGTGAGTGACTTATTTTTTAACCAGTTAAAGTTGGGTTTTACTAGCTTTTTTTCATTAAGTATAAGCAAACTCTTCTAAATGGTGCTGAAACCTGTATTGTTTTTAAAACTTGTTCTTACAGTAATTCAATATAATTCTATTAAATCCTTGTAATTTAGTATACCTACTATAAACTGTAGAAGAGTCTCAACAACAGCCACTAGTCAGGACAACCCATATACGCAGAGATCAGGATATTTTTTTCTCTCGTGGGATTATTGCCCCATAGATAAAAAAAACAATGGGCACTTACAAATATGAATGGGCACTTTGCAAAAATGAATGAGCACTTCTCAAGATGTATTTCCGGAAAAAAAATTACAGACAAAGGGAAAATCAGCATCAGTAAAATTGCAACCCCATCAAATTTATTTATGAGTCTGACAGAACTATATTGTTTAACATGTTAATTACAGTACAGCCAACGCGGCACAAACATAATCCGCGGCTACGCCACGGCCAGATTATTAGTACGCGGCGGCTGAATCGTGTGTTCACGCGGCGTATCGCCGTGGCACTCGGCATCGATCCGCGCAACGACGCTGAGTCTGTATTCACTTCGCGTACTTTCGCGGAGTAAATCCGCCGCATACGTACGTGGCGGATCGAGTGAAAAGATACCTCGAGTGAACGCGACCTTTGGCAAATTCTAGCTTCAAATAAACAGTGCTAAAATATCCTTTGTTTCATAAAAAGCGCGCGGAAATTATGCAGACATGTAGAACGGCGTTTGGAAAGTGTGTGTGTATTTTGTGTTGTATAAATACATGAACATGACGTCAGGCGTATATCACATGTTCAGTGGAAAAAAAAAACGCCCCGATTAGACGTTATTTCATCATCTCTTTAAATAGTAACAAATGCCTAAATGTATTTGATACTAAAGCAAATATAGAGAATGATTGTGTATCGTAAATATTAACTAGCATTTGCTTTTAAACTGGAATATACGGGATTATCGGGTAATAAGTAGTGATATTAACTGTATAATATGAACAAAATAAAACGTGTTTATATACGCATATTCAAACAATAGTTATAATAAGCTGATAATTAACAAAACAACAAATATGTCTTCACCGTCTTGATTATTGATGTGGCTTCAAACTGCTGATTTTCTCAACTTAAAGGGATCTTTTCACGCTTTGGTAAATTGACAAAATTGAAAAAAGTTGTTTCAGATTCGCACATTTTTGTTTTAGTTATGATATTTGTAAGGCCAAAAAAAAAATAGTCTTGGTTCAGGGAACATGGCCAGAAAAATGTAGGAGGGTAGGTAGGTTTTTTCTTTTTTTTTTTTTTTTTTTTTTTTTACCAGTCGACTGATTTCAGGGTGAAAAAGGGTCAGTTAATGCACCCATGATTGTTTAAACACTGACCAAATGATTAATATTGCACATGTGGTATTTAGTCGTTGTATATTATTCAATATTCCTAGCTCTTTATGCACTTCTTCAGGGCTAGCGCTGGCCCAAAATTTCTTTTAGCCAACCATTTTTTCTTTGTCTGTCTGTGATAGTGTGACCTTCATATTCAAAAGTGAACAAGCCATCTTTATGAGTCTCTGGTGTTTGGGGTGTGACCTTCAGAATTTTTTTCATCATGAGACCTGACCTAGTCTCCGACAGGTGCTCAAGAGTCTGAATAGTGGCTGTCAAAAGGAGGGTAACCTCAAAATAGCACAATTCTTTCTTCTGGTACATTTTTTGATAAAATGGCAATGGGTTTGAGCGCATCGCACAGGAAGTGAGCAGTGTACATAAATTTGAATGTTGCTATTGGTTTGTACAGGCTAAGGGCGTCACAGTACATTGATTTTGATTCATTATCAAAGCGAAGCCAATTGTTGTCAAGTTTCCATGACTCTTTGAATGTTCTAGTGTTTTGTGTTTTAATTATTTTTTTTTGTTATGACTCTTTTTCGTCCAACAACGCTTTAAGATTAAAGACGCCATGTTAGCGACTTTAGAGACAAAGTGGTTACTTCCATTTTTATAGTAGTGTAGATGAAGGACTCTTCCTATGTGTTAAACATTAGAAATGTTAATTAAAATTAAACCGCGCGTGTTTTTCACATTTTTATTTGATTAAAATACGCTGCTGTCAGTTAGCATAGTGTGCGAGTAAAACAAACAAATTAATTAATTATCATCTTTTCATTTCGATCGGAAATTGGCAGAAAGTTGTAATATCATCGACATAGAACTTATTATTTAATTATCACTTTTAAATTCAGATCAATAGACAGCTTGGAAATAAATAAAATATTGTCACGCTTCTTTTCATTTTTAATCTATAATAATACGACATTTGCGACCGGCCGCTATTTTGTTTGCAGACGACAATATTAACTGTGTATTCAAAGTGCACAGTGTCTGCGCATGAATGACCGAATATTACTCCATAGCTCCACCCATTTTTACATTTCATTTAACAACGTCATTTCATGTGTAAGCGAGCTCAATGTTGATTGGCCAGCTAGCATGCGCACTTCAATAACAATAAGGTCAAGCGATGTCTCGTATACACGTGCAGACCGGTTATTGTTCACTGTTCAAATTGCGAACACTTTCATTGAAACAAAGAGAAAAATAAAGAAAACAAATCCAGGTTAAATTGGTGGCTGTTTTCAATGAAATTTTACGAGATTTTAGCATTTTCTTCATCAGATTTTTTTCCATGGACCAAAATAATCGTTAGGGTCGGGGGCAAAAAATAGGGTCGGTCGGGTTCCCTGAACCAAGACTATTTTTTTTTTTGGCCTAAGAAAACAGTAATACTGAACATTTAACATGGTCTAATATAGCCATTATATGCATCTTTTGACGATTTTAAAACCTAAAAATTATAAAGCGTTGCAACGCGAAACGATTGAATAATTTGGAGAGTTCTGTTTTTGTCGTTAAATTTTGTGAAACTACGAAGATTGCTTATATAAGGTATAAAATACGTCAAGTATGTGTAATCGGCGGAATAGCTCAGTAGGTTAAAGCGTTTTTACTTCAGGACTCTGGCAGGACTCCAGGGGTCACTGGTTCGAAACCTGCTCCGGGCAATGTTCTTTTCCTTTTTTTAATTTTATTCTTGATTTTTTACTGGAGCTTTTACGATCCAATTTTTACATTTATCAATATAAAGCATTTAATGAATAAGTTAAAAGATGCCAAAATCTGTGAAAAGGCCCCTTTAAATATAATAGCAAAATCAACATGCAATGAATTTATAAATCCACCATATGCTGGAGCCTTGACCACTTGTATGTGCAAAAACATAATTATGTGACCATGTTTATGTGTGAAATACATACACTGCGGGAGAGAAACAAACTTAATTGGCCAGACACATTAACTATGCTTACATGAATATGCTAATACAATCTGTGCACAATAAATTTATTTTGATTTAAATTATTATTATAATTGTTCTTTCAAAATTTGTTAACTACATGTAACTTATAATTTAAAAAATATTGTTTATTTCATGATGCGCATCAACTTGGCATCATGTCGCTGATCGCGGCATGCCTCGGCGGACAGATGCGAAGCTTCCCGGCGAAATGCGACTTGTCGCCGCATACTGACGCGGCTTCAGCAACTGACGCGGCATCGACTCGTTTTGCCTTGTCGCCGCGGATCGCGAAATACGTTTGTTCCGCCTTGGCTGTACTGTATACTGAACAAACTCGATATTATAGTAGATATAAATAATATTACCTTGTAATTTGATAATAAGAATAAATAATCCAATAAAATACTGCAATTATTTACGATAATGGATATGTTTTTATGAATTTTGTAAACACGGGCGTCAGCCATAGTTAGGAACTGTACAATAAGTTTGTAAATCGGAACTAATCTGTATATCTCGGAAAATCATTGATAAATGTATTTGTCGTTTCAATGCTTATGGCCAAGTAATTTCCGCAAATCAGTACTCAACTTGCGTAAACACTTGCTCAATTAACCGTTAAACTCGACCTTCGTTCTCTGCGAAAGTTTCAAAGGCGGATCTATTCACGTGCTAATATTAAATTGGATGATTCACATAGCGTAATAGTGCCCATCGAATTACAAAAATGATGCACACATTTTTGTTTTAATGGGAAAAGAACGCACTGCGCACCATTATCCCGATCTCTGTATATGTTACATGCATAGTTTTTATGGCCTCATATACATCATAACCAATTCAACCAGCATAAGACCCAAACAGCAACATAACGTAAGAAGATAACATGTTGGTAAACTTTTTCAACCTGCTAATAAATTCATGTGATTTTATAAGTATGTGTACAAACAGCTATAAGCCTAAGGGAATACAGTTTGTACACATACTGACATTCACTATTAAATATGACATGTTTCCAATAGGATCAGATTGACTTGGGGCTGCTAACCTGTTCACATTCATGATGATCTCTCTTTGAAAAATGTTGCAAAATTTTAAAAATTAAACTTTAATAAAGGTTACGATAGAATTCTTAAATGACAGGTTGCGATGTATAACAGTGATGTTTAGAGTTAAGTCAGTTTTTTACTTGCAATGGTTTGTAATAACCTTTAATAAAGGTTACGATATAATTCTTAAATGACAGGTTGCGATGTATAACAGTGATGTTAAGAGTTAAGTCAGTTTTTTACTTGCAATGGTTTGTAATAACCTTTAATAAAGGTTACGATAGAATTCTTAAATGACAGGTTGCGATGTATAACTGTGATGTTTAGAGTTTTGTGCGAGTTTCAATAAAGAGCCCAGGCTAATAACTTACTTAACACACCCTGCACTTGTTAAATTGTTATATCTGCATTATTTATTGTAAGAAATAGTGGATCACTGCACATTCTTAAACATAACTTTTTAACAATTGATTATGATACATTCTATGTTCTGCAGTGTACCAGTACATGTACATGTTGCGAAAAGGATTTGTATCATATTGAAGCATGTGCGCAGCGGGTAATCAGATTATCACCTTCAATGTGTCATGTAACAGCTTATAACATATCGTTTATTCTAATGAGTTTATTCTTATGACGGAAATTAATACGAGATTGTAAGTAACACACATGGTCAACAAACAGCACAGATGAAAAGGTCACCTATTGTCTGGGGTACAAAAGTTATAGTACTGACGAACGTAACGGGATTACTCTAAACCAATATAAATTGATTAGATTTTAGTGCATTTGGCAAGCAAGTAAATACATATAGATTGTTCCTTCTAGAACGTTCTAATAAGTCAACCAATCCGTAATAAGCCCAGACCTTGATGACCAATGGAAATTACAAGTAGATTTTATGTAAATTATCCTGGGGATAAAATGCAGTGTTTTAGTTAATAAAAAAGGTCTGCGGTTAGAGATTTGTCACGTCTATTTGACGTGGTGGCAATGTCGGCCGCCGCGCTGTAAGATTGTACTTCATGAACATTAGAAGCGTTGTGTTAGAAATTATTAAACAGAAATAAATCTCGATGAAAACAGAAATGAACTTTGTTTGTTACTGTGTGTTCTCCACGAACAATGTGTAATTACGCGACAAATCGGAGGCAATTTAATTAACACCCCGCTGATAAGATAACAGGATTAACACCTTTAATCAGTTGTGATGTAATTAAAACTCCCCTGATAGTTTATCTGTGCATTCTGTTGATATTTCTACCATGAAATAAATGAAACACAAGTTAAATGCCCCGTCTTATATATTTCTATATAATTGTTAATGTTAATCATACCTGGTTTTCTGTTGTTTTTCATCATTGGTCACATTTGTTATTATACATGCATACATGATTTTGAATTATGTAACTTTACTAACTTCTTTGCATATGTATATGTTACAAGAGGTGGCCTCCATTTGGCAAGAGCTGGGCAACATTTCATTATGTTCGGAAACCACCTCATATATATATATATATATATATATAGAAATTGAGTGCTTTTGGGTGATTCTGTGCTGACGTGGGAGTGCTTTTTGGTGGCCAAAAATACTACTGTGCTTTATATTTAAACTTAAATCAATATTTAATGAAGTAATTATTGACTTAATACATAAATACATCTTTTAAATCCATTAAAAACGGCCCTTATAGCTTACTTTCATGTATATATAAAGAAATTGAATGTTTTTCGGTGATTTTCAGACTTTTCTGTGATTGTATGGACCCAATATAATCGCCTCGGGCTCATGAGCAAACACTTATTAGAGGGTTCAGGTCACGTGACATTTATCGGCAACCGCCATTTTTTCCGTAAAATTCAGTGACTTTCAAATGCATGGTTAGCTATGTTTTCCAACGAAAATTGCGTTTAATAAATACTTATAATTAACCCTTTTCTATCGATATAAATCAAAATAATAACTGCTGAACGCCATTTCAGTAGTTAAAATACCACTCGATTTCAACCATGTTCGGCGAGTTTTAACGTTATTTGACAAGCGCGGCAGCATTTTGACAACAGTTCGATACGGATGGGTCCCGATTTTAGCGATTTCCAAAGCACCTTTACGACTTAGATTTGTTTGAATGTCAAAATTGCATTGTGGGATAGCTGTCCTTGGTAACAGTTTTTGATAGAAGAAAATATACCATAAATTGACGATTTCACGCCCGTTTTCAGAACAAAATGTAATTATTTTAAAAGAATGACAAAAGTCCCATTAATGTGTGGGTGGAGATAGTACAACAAGTACACATTCTAAGACATAAAAGGGCAGTTCAAAATAAAAACCGTGATAGAATGTTATAATGTATGTCAAAATCGAAATCAAAATGACGTCCAAGATGGCTGCCTAAATTTCCGCCACTTCGACAACATATTTGACCCTAAACAGTACATCATAAGTGACAAATATTTCAAATCTATGGAAGAAAATGTTACCATTTAAATAAAAATAAATGAAATTATTAATGTGCATTAATTTTTCGACAGATTAAGCGTGAACGTGAAATGGCGGCCATTTTGAAATGGCGGTCATCTTTTTTTTTTCGAAAATGCCATTTGCTCACAATATAGGCATGTAATATATCAAATTGAAGACAATTTTGTTTGCAATAAAAATATTGTCTAGAAAATATGATATCTTCCTTTACAAAGAAACTTGTTAATAAAATAATTATTTAAAACTATTTAAAAAAAATGCTGAAACGAGTAGAGTGCTCGATTAAATTTTGTTTGAAAACTTATTAAACGTAAAATAACGAACAAACCGAAAGCAGAGGTGTAACTGTATGCTAAGCCTGTCTTTATTCTTTGACGTATTTGAAATTGAAGCCTTACATATACATGTTCGTTTAATTTTAAAATCATTGTTCAGTGTACATGGCATAAATGTTTGAACCGTTAAAGTACCTTAATAAAGTACCATGCCGCGCATGGACACGGTTTAAAAATACACTTTAAATTATAAAAATACAATCACTGTTAATGAAAAAGTCATGGAAAATTGCTTATTAAGCTTAAATTATAGATAATATATTACAAAAATAAATGTAGATCATGAAATGAATAGTTTTGTTTGAGAAAATCAACAAAACGATGTCCATTCCCAGTTTGATGTCTTATTCCCAATTCACATAATACAGTGTTTTAAGAATAAAAACTCATTGATTCAATTTGTAAGTCGGTATAGTAATCGAGTGAATGTGTAACTAGAACGAATTATTTAATTGGACGTGACGTCATTTTGCAGCCAATGGTTAATTTACATTAATAACACTTTATTGCATTGGTAAGTTGAGATTATAACAACCAATAAGATATCAAGGAAATGTCCATACCTATCAAAATGGCGGAAAGTGACCGGCCGAAGAAAACAAACTCCATTTTAGTTTTTTTCCTCCAGCAAGTAAACTTAGAAAATATGACGATAATAATAACAACATTCCAACAGAGTCTTCCCAAGTCCCAACATCGTTTAGCAATGACAAAAAAGTCTGCCCCTAAATGTACATTCCAAGCAAATTGTCTTTGAAAATTGTCTTTGTCACTGTTTGACATTAACAAAATGACATGCAGTTTGTGCATAAAGCACAAAAATGAAAACGCCTTTACTATCGGTAATTCTTAATATCGAACAAGGACTTTGACACGCAATGCTGAGTCCAATGACCATAAATCTGTTCAAAGTTTTATAAATATGTTGACAATTGTTTGACAGTTTTAAAAAGTTTAAAAAATGTTCAAGTTTGAATTAGCATGTTACATCACAGTACGCAGAAATCAAGCAAATTTAAGTGTGCAAGTAAAAGGTAATTAGTTTCTGAAAATTAAATTCTGCTACAAATATATTACGGTGTCCCCAGATTTTTCCTTTTTGTCCCCACTTTTTAAACCCTAATGGGTCCCTACAGTCCCCAACAGTAAAGATTCACGGCAGAACACTGCTTACTTTAAAGTGTGTCTTTATTAAATTCATGGCTGTTTATGTTCATGATTGGTGTTGGATTTGTTTTGAATCATCTAAAATGTATAAAACAAATATTAAATAGTCAGTTTGATTTAACACATTAAAGATTCATGTGCCGTAATTTTCATCACCCTGCCCACTGTGAGTTTCACAATGTAAAATCAGTAAACAAACATTGAAATAAAAAAAAAATTGTATCAAATATACATAATTTTCAGTTATATACCCAACAAACATTAGCATGGACCATTTCTTATTTGCTTCTTATATATATCAAGTAAATTTATCAAGCTTCAAACTGGAAATATTGAAAAATATCAAACAAGTGTTTTTTCATCTCGGCATAATTTCTGACACAATGCCATTTTGGGAATTCCGTAAAACGGGGATTGAGGTCATCTACTTTCGGACTAAATGTGGGCTAACATACACATAACATGTAAATACATTCAATATAAGTCAAAAGAAGAAGGTTTCATGAAATAAATGCAATTTACCCGTTGAAAAAATGTTCACTAGTTTTTGAGATATTTGTCAACAAAGATTTTCAACTTGATTTTCATGGAGTTCCGATCATTGAAGCGTCTGCGGATTTCCTGATTAATGAAGGTCAATATGTAACGAGCATTTTGATTGGTTAATCTTAACCAATGGTTAAGGGGATTCCTGCGGAAATTAATTTTATGGGACCATCTGCAACAGAGATTACAGTCAAGCGTGGGTTATTTTAAGCGCAGTGGAAATGTTGCCGATAACGGTCACGTGACGTAAACACCCTACTATAGGTTCCTGACTTATTTATTCTCTTATCATAACAAAATCAAATAATATTGGTTGAAATCCTAGATTTTTGGTGCCTTTTTCTACACTATATGATATATAGAAAAAAGTTGCAGAATTTGACCATATTTTCCAGACAAAAAAAAATAAAAGAATTTAAAAATAATTAAAAACAAAAAATGACCTGAACCCTCTACACGTATTGTTTTCCGCTAACAGGTCTAATGAAGTATTTGGAGAAAGAGTAATTGAACTAAAACTGAATTACAGAAATCATATGTTGAGTTAATAAATCTCAGCAAGGTGTCAATGAACTATAGACCAGTTGACGAGTGACGTCACGCGCACCTGCAAATATTAGACTCCACCCACTGGTTGGCAAAAAGAGGTGAAATTCATATAAGCGCATATAGAGAAGGTTTATATAATCGTCGTTTTTATTGATACTCATGCACTATATCAAATATAATTTTACTAACTATGTCTTAATAAAACATAAGCGTGCAAGTAAATGCATTTTTGGAACGATTATATTGTTGTTATTAATAGTTTTTTACTATAAACGAACTCGGGAGTGGAACACAATATACGAGATTGGTTTATGTGGTTACCAAAAAAATCTCTTTTTGGCACATCTTCGAGACCATTTTTAAGATTTAACATTCTCAGATATTGAAATTCTTTCAGAATAAATCAAATTTAATGAACACAAATAAGAATGTAATCAAAAAGCAAATAGATCGACTTTATGTATGCAACATATAGTAACTTATTCGAACATTTATGCCTGTAAAAACTTACCTTGTTACACATTAAATGAACTTTCTCGATAAATGTAATTGTTTTTATTTAATTATTCACACCAATTTTGACACTCTTTGTTTCAGACTTTTTAACCCGGTGTTTTATTGCACCTTTGTTTATCATAAACCGATTATCATGTTATGATCAGATACTGTCCAAACAATTACAAAGAACACATGGTGTCACAAATCTAGGGACCTATTTGGGTCCCTGCATAAACCAGATGTGGCATACAAGTGTCTGGTCATTAGGCCTAAATTAAAATTAAGTTTGTTTGCCCTTTACCGACCGACCCACTTTTACCCCCCACCCACCCAAATTTTTTTATTGCGATTTCTGAAAACGTATTTTTTTATTTTCGTTTTTTTCGCCGATCATAAAAGAGCTGACTGCAATATTTATTCGTGCGCGTATTTATATTCCTGTCCATTATTATCGCCCCTGACCGATCTAGGTCGCTATGATGGTTGGAATTTCACATGCCGCAGAATAGAGGTTACGCATGCACAATTAATATCCTTCTATATTACATATAAAATAGTTGATGTTAGATATCAATTTTAACCATGACCAAGCGTTTCTACACTATATCATCATACATCATTGGAAAGATAAATGCATAATCTTTTGCAAAAAAATACATGCCATCAAATTCTATGTGTTGTAACTCAAAATATTTACCTTAGAATAGGCACACCAGTTTTGACACATGTGGAGGCGACCATTTTTAGCTCATCTATTTTTTGAAAAAAAATTATGAGCTATTGTCATCACCTTGGCGTCGGCGTTGGCGTCCGGTTAATTTTTGCGTTTAGGTCCACTTTTCTCAGAAAGTATCAATGCTATTGCATTCAAACTTGGTACACTTACTTACTATCATGAGGGGAGTTAGATAACTCAAAGTTAGATAACTCTGGCGTGCATTTTGACAGAATTATGTGCCCTTTTTATACTAAGAAAATTGAAAATTTTGGTTAAGTTTTGTGTTTAGGTCCACTTTATTCCTACAGTATCAAAGCTATTGCTTTCATACTTGCAACACTTATTAATTATCATAAGGGGACTGTGCAGGCAAAGTTATGTAACTCTGACTGGCATTTGGATGGAATTATGGGCCCTTTATACTTAGAAAATTGAAAATTTGGTTAAGTTTTGTGTTTTGGTCCACTTAACCCCTTAAGTATCAAAGCTATTGCTTTCATACTTGGAACACTCGCAAACTATCATAAGGGTACAGTAAAAGGACAAGTTGCATAACTCTGGTTGTGATTTTTACAGAATTATGGCCCTTTTTTGACTTAATAATTTTGAATATATGGTTAAATTTTGTAAAGTATCAAGGCTATTGCTTTCAAACTTCAAATACTTTCATGCTATTATGAGGTTACTGTACCTGGCAAGTTGAATTTTACCTTGACCTTTGAATGACCTTGACTCTCAAGGTAGAATTATTAAATTTTGCTAAAATTGCCATAACTTCTTTATTTATGATTAGATTTGATTGATACTTTGACAAAACTACTCTTACCTGACATACCACAATAGACCCCACCCAAACCATCCCCCGTGCCCTCCCCCCTCCCCCCCCGAATCCCCCCCTATTTTTTTTTTAAGATCATCTCACAAATGACCACCACACCCTCACACTATACCCCCCTACCCACCCCACCACCCCCCAATTTTTTTTTAAACGGTTAAAAAACACAACTATTTATTTTTATTATTTTATTTTTGAAATACCGTCCAACCATCGCACCCCCCCCCCCTCCCTGATTTTTTTTTTGCATTTTTTTTCCGCATTTTCGGAAGATAATGTAATAAATGTCCACACCCCCACATTATACACCCCTCTTCACTCCACCCCTCTCTCCTTTGTGATTGAAATTGAGAGTCCTTTCACCTTTAAAAAGAAAATAGATGAGCGGTCTGCACCCGCAAGGCGGTGCTCTTGTTACCCAAATAGTATGACCTACTTTCAAAGCCGGGAACCATCAACAGAAAAAGTAGAGCACAAAAATGGCTCTTTTTCTTATTGCTTACAAATACACCTTCAAATTAATACCAAAACGTACCATTTGCATTCTAATTTACAAATCCTAGGCAGCATTCACTAAACAATGGGTGCTATATATCAAATTGACTGTATGTAACCCTGTAAACAGGAGTTCCGGTTTGGGGTTATGTGACCTAGACAGTAATGCAAGCGTCTATAACCAGCATCGCGATCGGGGGTGTTCCGTGAAAATGGCCGAACGACAACATACTTAACTATTGGTTCGCGAAAGTAGTCGGACATATACGAGTTTACGTTCGTTGCACACATGTTGTTAACGTGATCCAAGATGGCGGACAATTAAAAGAACTAACGATGCTCAGCGAGGATAAATGACTATCGAATTTACGACGGACATCATATAATTAGTATGGATTAATGAAAAGAGCGTGTCATTCTACGATGGAGCATACGTTTTAGATACAAATAAAACTCTCTTTTTTTTTAAATGTATGAACTGAATGTCTCAGAACAAGTGTTTGAAAATTGGAATGCAGTCTACTCGCAAAGAAAAATACATCTTACAGTTACAGGATTATCGTTCGAAAATGCAAAATAAAAGACAAACACGATTTGATTTATATGCAAGTGGATCTGTGTTTAATCAGATTCATGTGCATATTCTGCTTTATTATGTTTGCCACTCTAAACAGTTTACTGCAGGGTTTTTTTTGGCCCGATTTTATAGCCGAAATTCGGCTATGTTCCCAATCCCAAAAAGTATACTTTTTTCCCAAAATGTGGCAAAAAATTCCCAATTTCCAAAAAAAAAAAAAAAAAAAAAAATTTTTTTTTTTTTTTTTTTAAAGATGTCTAATGTGTATTTTATCTCAATTTTAATTCAATTACATCTAACAAAGTATTATATGATTTTGTTCTTTTAATTTGGATGATTATAAAGGGTTTTATCAAATTTAGTATTTCCCTAATCAGTGGAATTTTCGTGTGGAAAAAAAGGCTAATGAATTGATTTTCCCAATTTCATGAAAATGCTGATAAAATTCCCAATTCCAAAGCCATGGGCTATCTTCCCAAAAAGTGGAAAAAAAACCCTGTACTGTAATGGCATGTTCAGGGGTTAACGTAAGAAATTGACATTCACTTGCCCGGGGGGCAAGTTACTTTGAACATCTACTTGCCCTCAATACAAATTGGTTGCCCTATTTTGAAGTCAATTTTTTATTGTCATTTGATCTTTAAAGCATTGATACACATTAATTATTATGCTAGATTTAATTTCAGCTATATTCAATGTATCAAAAATAAAATAATAATCGTTTTTATAATATAAAGTTGTCAACAAAACAAAATCTGGACAGTTTTATTTCATTGAATCGTCACTATTGGATACAATTCATATGAAGAGTTTATTACTATTAACATTTTAAAACGGTATACTTGTCACTATATACGATTAAAAGGGGGAAGGCTTAAAATAGTACTGTGAAAATGATTGTTCAGAGTTTGAAAATCATGTTGATGTCTTTGATGAAGAGTTTCTCACTATTTGTAACTGTGAATATGTAACAAACAAGTTATTCACAGTTTAAAATAGTGAGAAACTCTTCATATGCATTCTTAGCAAGTTTTAAACAGTCTGCATATTCAACATGATTTTCAAACTCTGAACAATCCTTTTCACAGTTATTATATTCATGTTCATAGACATCACTATCACTAGTATATGCTTCTTCATCCAGTTCTAGTAACTGTTCTGAAATTGTTTCAGTTTGAGTGGTTTTATACAAGAAAATTGGAATAGCACAGTAACGACCAACAATTTTATCTTGCTTGTTATTAAAATCAGGGACATTGTTGTTTTGGTCTGGTTCAGAACATTTAAAATGTTTAAAGTTCACGTGCCGCGATTTAAAAATCCCGTAAAACACCTTTATTTATCGAATTTAGTGCATATCTAAACTATTTCGAACCTCACTTCATTTCAAATACGGTGTTATAAGCGAGACCGAATAGAACAAAGTCGCGATTTTTCACACATTCCGATGTTCTCGACATTTTCATTCAAACCGGGAGTGACGTCACATGCACTCAATAACGAACCGGCACTATAAAGCTTCGGACGAATTATCTCTCGAACGGATGTATTATCTCTCGAAACTTTAGTTAGAAAAATTGATGGAAAATGGAAAATAGAGATTATGATGGGTTTTCCGTTCAACCTAGCATGCATGAGTCAGAATTAAGCGACAGTTTGTCAGATTTTTTATGATTCTGACTCGGACAGCGATGTTTATTTTGTCAATGCTCAAGATAACCATCGTGTTGGGAACACGGATTAGAAATACATATAACTGTGTTTCATGCTAGTGTCAGGGGAAAAATAATTTTTTGATTGTTATTTTACAGTACAAGCTTGTTGAATATGACTTGGTAACACAAAGCACTGGTTAATAATAAACAAATAGAGCGGATACTTGCACCGGTTCTGAATGGGAAGGAATGTTAGTATTTCTAATGACATGAATTTTAATTTAAAACATTGTTTCCAGTTATAATAAAAGAGTTTAACCCTTTCCGTGCGGGAACCGAATTTTAAAGGCCTTTGCAAACAGTTTGGATCCAGATGAGACGCCACAGAACGTGGCGTCTCATCAGGATCCAAACTGTTTGCTATTCTGAAAGTATTCTTTGAAAAAAAATCAAAGAAAATGCTAATTTTAGAAATTCAGCAGACTACATTTTTGCAGGCAACAAATTTCCCAGCATGCAAAGGGTTAAGTGTGAACAATTATATTAATTCATTGATAAATACAACTTCCGTTAGAATCACATGATAATCAAAATAATAGCATGGTCGCCCGGGTGTACATTGTCCAGGGTAATCATGGAACTTAGGCTGGAAATCCATGGTATAACATGGAATTCCATGGTAATCCCTGGAATTTGAAACAGTTTCCAGGGTTTTCCAGGGTTTTGTTCTAGAAATGTCCATGAAACGTGGACTTTTTTTCCAAGCATTTTCCAGCCTTGGATGGAAAAGCATGAAAAAGGAATGGAAAACGCTGGATTTAGGCTGGATAACCCTGGAAAATATTTCCAGATAGCATGGAAAGTGGAACATAGAATTTTTTAAGCATGGAAAAGACTCTAACATTTTCAGCTAACCCTGGAAAAAACTTAGACTTTATAAGAGGAGAAAATAACTTATAAAAATGCAACACATTTTATTCAAAGTAAATCAGAGTTCAACAATTTACACAACATATGAATAAAACATAAAACAATGTGCATAGTTTGGGCAGAAATAGTAGTAGTTATAGTAGTAGTAGTAGTAGTAGTAGTAGTAGAAGTAGTAATGCTGGTGCTGGCAGTAGAATATGTTGTAGGAGTAGAAGTAAAAGTGGTTGTTGTATAAGTTGTACAAGCAGTTAAACTACTGATAATTATACTATTGGTGCAAATTTAAGTGACAGTAGCAGTTACTATTGTGTTGTTGTTTTAGCATTTACAGGAATAGTAGCAGTAATGGTAGCAATAGTAGTATAAATAATAATAACAATACTAGTAGCAGCAGTAGTAGTAGTAGTTAAGGAAGTAGCATTAGCAGCAGCAGCAGTAGTAGTAGTAGAAGTAGCAGCAGCAGCAGTAGTAGCAGTAGCAGCATCAGTAGTAGTAGCAGTAGTAGTAGCAGTAGTAGTTGAAGTACTAGTAGTAGTAGTAGTAGTAGTAGTAGTAGTAGTAGTAGTAGTAGTAGTAGTAGTAGTAGTAGTAGAAGTAGAAGTAGCAGCAGTAGTAGTGGTAGAAGTAGTAGTAGTAGTAACAGCAACAGCAGCAGCAGCAGCAGCAGTAGTAGTAGTAGTCGCTGCAGCAGGAGTTGTAATAGTAGCAGCAGCAGCAGTAGCAGTAGTAGTAGTAGCAGCAGCAGCAGCAGCAGGAGTAGTAGCAGCAGCAGCAGTAGCAGCAGCAGTAGCAGTAGTAGTAGTAGTTGAAGCAGTAGTAGTAGTTGAAGTAGTAGTAGTAGTAGTAGTAGTAGCAGTAGTAGCAGCAGTAGTAGTAGTAGTAGTAGTAGTAGTAGTAGTAGTAGTAGTAGAAGTAGAAGTAGCAGTAGTAGTAGTAGTAGTAGTAGCAGTAGTAGTAGTAGTAGTAGTAGTAGTAGGTAGTTGTTGTTGTTGTTGTGGCTGTTGTAATAGTAGTAGTAGTTTTGCAGAAGTAGTAGTAGTAGTAGTAGTACTAGTAGTAGAAGTAATAGTAGTAACTTTCAAAGCAATGTCTACAAGTTTAAATTCCTTAACCCTGTTCAAGGTGTATACACACTTAATATTTAACTACAGTCCAGGTTTGCAATTAACAAACTATCTGAAAAGCCTGTGTGTGAGTCAGATGTGTCTGCGGCTAATCTATTGGTTATAAAATATCACAGCCTTTTCTGATTGGCTGAGTTCAAATACAGAAAGTTTACCTGTTAGATTGAATTTCTGGAGAAGGCGTATTGAAGAAAAAATGCAGCTTAAACTTGTTGTTAAAATGAAGTTAATGTAATTTCACAAACAGTAGAGTTAATGAGTTTTTCCATTAACAAGAATTTCTTAAAATAATAATGTATGGATATCATTTGGAAAGTGACATGAAATGTTGTTAAAAAGTGATGCATACAAGTGTTTCAGAAGTCTGTCTAGGAATAGAACAACAATTGAAGGTTTGTGCTTTTCATTATTTTTAAATATTCCTTTAAATTTATTCTTCTTATGTCATCATTGTAGACCTTTTTTATGTGACATTTTAGGTAAAAGTATGGCAAATATAGAAGTTTAAAAGCAGCTGTCACACACATTTTCACTAAGTGCAGTTTGCAGCTTGATAAAGGAAGTCCTATGTGGAGATATTAATAAGCTTGAATGTAGTATCGGAAGTTTATAATGCATGGCTAGGGAACTGAGGCTAAGGGAGTTATGTGCTGTGCATGATAAGAACTCAATGCTCATTAATGCTGTTAATGTTTATAAATAAATTAATTAAACCAATAGCATTGTTTTTTAGGTTTCACTGTGCATTTTTATACCAATAGAATTACACATCTTTCTAATTATAGCAATAATAAATTTGTACTAATCATACCAACAAATTTTGTTATGCTATGCTTTGTGATGTATTAACTTCATTGTAAGTTATTATTAAAAGACCATTTTACTAAATATTTAAAACAATACTTGAATTCTTTTCTATATACATTTTCATTATGTGCTTTAACTGTAGCTGACCAGTTGATGGAAGATACTGCAGAGTTTGGCAGGGAAATAACCCAAGACAGCAAAGCGGCTCTTTTGGCGCATTTACCAAGAGGACTAACATGGCCACAAATTCATGGTAAATATTGTTATGCCCCGGGCTCATATAAGTAATTTAGTGTTAACCACCTGAAAGTATTTTGTCTTTTTGGTATCCAATATTTTGGTCTAGTTTCAATTACAGGTTATTTTTATATGAATTAGCAAATTAGCATAACTTTCATATAGCAATATCTGAATATAAAATTCCTATATATGTTTGAGTTTCCAGAAACATGCTAGTGTACCCCGTTTTGGGGCATTTAAGAAAACAACAATATAAATTTCAAAATAAAAGAGAGTCATTATAAAAATATAAGTTAAATCACCAATTTATTCACTTTAAAGTCTCAGTTTTCCTGTTTGCAAGTAGATTAAAGCCCGCTTGCAAACTACTTAGGATCGTAAATGTTCGCTCGAATACAAAAAAGCCAGATGTACAGAATTGAGCAGTGATATGAAATATCTAAAATAGATAAAAATATGAATGAGCATTAAAGTATAGATATTCAATCATATGATTGCTGCACATTTACTTTTACAGATGAATGTAAAAAACTTATGACTTTCTTGTAATATTGTTTGCTTTGTTTTTCTTTCAGAGATCATGCAGGAGCCCTACAGTATAACAGCAGTACAAGTTCTATAAAAGATCCACGACCTACTGAAGCCCAGCTAATTAACAAAAAAGTTTTTAAAAACTGTAATTTTATCCCACCTGGGTACTTATAATTTACTAAGCTGCCTACACAAGTTTTAGATTTGCAATTATATTTTAAATTGTCACTTGGAAAGTAATACATGTACATCTATTATGTTCTGAATTTCTTTGAACAATAAAATTATATAAAAGTATTTTAATGAAATTGAGCACCTAAATTGCATTAAAGTGAAAGTAGCTGAGAACAAGATGTGTTTGTGAAACACAATGTCCCCCTATATGACGTTTGACCTTGAAGGATGACCTTGACCTTGACCCTTCACCACTCAAAATGTGCAGCTCCATGAGATACACATGCATGTCAAATATAAAATTGCTAGCTTCAATATTGCAGAAGTTGCATTACATGAGCAATTTTGACCCATATATTTGACTTGGAAGGATGACCTTGACCTTGACCTTTCACCACTCAAAATGTGCAGCTCCATAAGTTACACATGCATGCCAAATATCAAGTTGCTATCTTCAATATTGCAAAAGTTTTCATAAAATAAGCGATTTGGGCCACATATATTTGACCTCTGACCTTGAAGGATGACCTTGACCTTTCACCACTCAAAATGTGCAGCTCTATAAGTTACACATGCATGCCAAATATCAAGTTGCTATCTTTAATATTGCAAAAGTATTCATAAAATAAGCGATTTGGGCCACATATATTTGACCTCTGACCTTGAAGTATGACCTTGACCTTTCACCACTCAAAATGTGCAGCTCCATGAGATACACATGCAAGCCAAATATCAAGTTGCTATCTTCAATATTGCAAAAGTATTCATAAAATGAGCGATTTTGGCCACATATATTTGACCTCTGACCTTGAAGGATGACCTTGACCTTTCACCACTCAAAATGTGCAGCTCCATGAGATACACATGCATGCCAAATATCAAGTTGCTATCTTCAATATAGCAAAAGTTATTGCAAAATGTTAAAGTTGGTGCAAACCAACCAACCAACCAACAGACCAACCAACCAACAGACTAACCAACAGACAGGGCAAAAACAATATGTCCCCCACTACTATAGTGGGGGACATAAAAATTAAAATATTATCCTTGTGCTCATGTTCAGCTACATATATTGTGACATACATGAAGCAGCTAAAAATAACTTAAATTTTTCATTTTGTTTCTTGTATATCGTTTGTACAGGGTTCGTGAATTGTTACTGTATATTACTTGACTTGCTTGTATTTTGTTACTTTGAATACATGTTGTGAAGGTTGCATTATACTTTTTAACTTTTAAAGGAGCGCTTGTTCTGTTATGTAAGGGCCTGATTTATGATTATGGACCTAGAGGCTTTGTAAGCATGTATTAAACAACACTTGTTTGATCTGAATAATTTGTTAAATAAATGTAACACAATTTGTAATCTGATGTTATATTTTGATGAATTGTGAACAAAATAATACATCGAAGAAACTAAGGCATTATGTTGATTTTTTGTTTTGTTTTAATCTAACCTTAAATTATGATTTACTTAAGCTGTGAGTATTGTATTCATTTAATACATGAATATTGTTTTTAGACCAGAAATTTCTTTTTCTATTCAGTGACCATGGTAAACGCTGGACAATTTTCCATGTTATACCAGGCATCCATGGAATATTGAACATGGAAAAACCCTGGAACATTTTCCAGGGTTTTCCAGCCAGCATGGAAAAAATACCGTCCGAATACTCCATGTAATCTGGAAAACCCTGGAAATAAATCCATGGTTTTCCATGGTTTTCCAGATTACATGGAGTATTCGGACGGTATTTTTTCCATGCTGGCTGGAAAACCCTGGAATTTGTTCCATGGTAATTATTCCAAGGAGCCTGGAAAACCATGGAAACTATTCCAGGCTATTTCCACATACCATGGACAATTTTCCACCCTTTTTTTAAAATATTGACGCTGGAAAAGGCTGGAAATTAGTCCGAATACTCCAGCCTCATATTTTCCATGGATTTCCATGGAAAACCCTGGACAAAGTACACCCGGGTGTAGGCCCAAGTGGGCAGAGTGGGACTTTTATATGACATGGAGCTGCACCCCTTGGTTAGCTAACCACTCGTCTGATAGTAATACATTTTATGATTGTTTGTTGATATAATTGGGGTTATGCTAATCTCTTATCTAAAATCATGCGGTGTCTGCAATAATCAGCTGTGATATATCCACAGATAAGTCACATGTCATCAGCCAAATAGCCATAAACTCCATGACACTTTGTATGGACTAATACACAACAATGGTAACTGGGGTCAATTTGACTGGTAGCCATGGGAATTCTTGAAACATAAGAAACTTAGAAATCAATCATTGTCTATGTATATATTGTTGTCTGAGGCTATTAAAAACTGGACATTCGAGTAAAAAATGAAAGTGATCTTCTAGATCGTTACATTGTTTACATTGTTTACATAAACCGTTTGAGAAGTTGGAGAAGCTGAAAAATTGCTCAACTTGTATTTATGATAATACGCACAAAGTAAATTTAATTTTCGGCTAATTATAGGTGTTAACCGAACAGAACAAAGAACAGAACAGGCTTATTATAGGTGTTAACCTTTGATCGGCGTATACTATGTTTTAAGGTTTTGCATCTAATTGTATGAAACAATGGCCGTGGTGTCAAATTATATAAGAGCGAACGTCCGCCCTGTCAAACTTAGCGTTAGATCGATTGTCTGTGGGAGCGATTGTTCGGATACCCATTACAGAGAATGTCAAGCTGTTATTGTTTATGAAATCAATAAATTGTACTAATAATTACAATTTACACAAACCCTCCTCAATTTACATTTTTATCTGAATATTTCAATATAACATAATGGATGATGTTATAGTAAATAATATTACTATTTTAAGTAATACCATTCCAATTCCATTTTAAAATGGCTTTTTATAATATGTGTAATAGACAGTAATTCAGTTGAGTTCAATATCAGAACAAGAAAGTTATGTTTGATACTTTGTTGTTATTTAGCTGTAGCTTTGTTTGTTTATTTATCAAATAAAATGTATTTGTCATTTTGTATTTCGCTGTTCCACTTATAAACCTATTTGTTCTTAATAATAAGAGCAGGGTTGTAATTTATTTTTGTAACTAAGCCGTTAATACATACATGCGTATAATATATTATTAATCCATTTCTTACGAGTAACATCATCCTTGTCAAAACCGAATAGACCCTTGTTTCCCTTTCCGCATGATTTTTGCACCCGAAAAAAAAACAACACCAACAGTAGAATAACGATAATTGTCGTGCAAAACACACACACAGAAAAAGCACACGTTTTTTATAAAACTTGTATAAATGGAACTGTATTAACATAGCACGATATTGAGTGTCAATGTTGACATTAAGCGCGAGGTGTTCACGCTTCGATCCGTAATAACAATGGACAAGTTTCCGTGTCATGAGCGTTGAGTGCAAGTGACGTCACAGCCAAAATAGGTGGCGGAAATACCCGGGCGGTTTACGGAAAACAAGATCATCGTTTTTAGTATTTTAATATTTTTGCTATTTCTCTTGATGATACCACTCGTTTTAGAATATACATATTTAAAAAATAGCATTTTTCGATATAAAATCGGCACTGGACCTTTAAATGAAAAGATCGGCTGGACGCTACCGTCCGCCATGTTGAAACGTCTTCCGAGTAGAACTTGTTTTGAGCGTTTAGATTGGCTTATACAACGCAAGCGACCAATCAAATCTCGTTTTACTTGTACTTAATAAAAAAATATATTGACCCAAAGAAAATAAATAGATACAAAGGGAAAAGTCGAAAAAAATACCGCAATTATGCTAATACGAAACGGACTTGCCCGGCGGACTATCTACTTTGGAAAATCACTTGCCCGCGACGATTTTAACCCGGCACGGGCAAGCGGGCGTCCGCTTAAATAAAGCCCTGATGTTAGTGAAATGGATATGTAAAGGTAAACTTATTTAATATATTAATGTCTCTTAGCTAAATACATCGACAACACGCAAGTATATATGTTTAAAGCGTTAATATATCCACAAACTGAAACTAACACCCTTAATTTATTTCCCCAAATCAAGTTTTCATGCTTATGTTAGTTGCAATAATACAACTCCCAGCTATTGACCCTCTGAGCTGTACGTATGTACTCATAAAAGCTCAGAGCATTCAAGAAGAACTGATGCTTATGTTCAGTTTGCCCTTTTATGAATTTACTTTGCCATGCCGAGACTATGCACTAACCGGTCAAACACTTAAAATTGAGGCCTGTAAAAATTTCAACTGGCCTGTGAATTGTTTCTCCTGGTAGGCAAGTCTGGCCTGTAAAATGTGACGGTCTTTCGCCATGTCTGAATTTTTCCATTAAAGGCTTTGCGCTGTCTTTCTACACTCCTTCAATGCTTGTTGCATGCTAATTAAGCCCAATTTAAGGGAAAGGTTTAAGTTAAAAATAAAAGCTGTCTGGCAGTTAAATAATGACAAATGCATTTGAGCAATTAACATCATATAATGAACACATATTTGATGTAATAACACACAGGCATGCATTTGATATTAATATATTCAAGAAACAGCAAACAAGATAATGTTAAGCTACATAGGGCTTCGTACACTGCAACAGTGCTTTAATAACAGTGTTTTAAATATTCATAGACTATAAGTGTATTAAAAATATAATTTCTCAAATAAAATAAAATAATTTTCCTACCTACCTACCCACTTGTAAAATTTATGGTCGGTAAAGGGCAAACCAACAATATTTTAATTGTGGCCTTAAACATCATTTATGATACATGTACCTCCATGTCATCGCTTTGCATATTGAGGGATCATCTAAGCAAAATTGTAAAGCCAAAATACGAAACAGTTGCTTTTATAAAATACGTTAACATATTTAAAATAATGAAGATATTTGTCCGAAATGGATTAGCAGTAACTTAAGTGTATATATTAGTCAGTTTAATCATAATAATACAGTGTTTAATAACTATAAATTAAAAATATTGTGCACTTTCACTGCTACCTAATTAACGTATTTAACGAGTACCGGCAAATGTAAACTGGGCTATTACGTGTTCAATCTCCACGCAGAGTTGTCGTTCCTTGCTCTCACATACAACTCTGCATAAGGCTCAGCACGCCATTTTGTCTACCAAATAGCTAAAACCAACAAACGCATACAATGTATATTTGAGTGGATATTTAAGATCGCATGCATTTAATTAAGAAATATGACTTTTAAATGTACGATAAATCGTGCAAAAACTTGTGAGTTTTAATGCAACTCTTTGGAACTATTTTATTGCCCATTTACACAGATGTAATCATTCCACGCACTTCACAAATGTTAACAATTGTACATATATTTTATTGAGTGACGTTAGGCATTGCTTCGACGTATTTATGTATGTCGGTTTCTTAACATAAAAAAACATATCAATTTTATAATAATTAAATAAGGCTGATATAAGATATCATGGTATGAGATGGTTTTCTTTAATGCAGTGTATGCAATGTAACCGTCGTGCAAGAGATTGTTTAGTATACTATAACCTCACTGATGAACGCTTGAAATGATCATGACATGAATGAGACGCTTTCATAACAATAGTCCGTTCTGAGCCCAACACAGAGGTGAATGTAATGTGACCGTCGTGCAAGAGATTGTTACGTGTTATGATTGTACGTTACTGTAGTGTACGAAATGACATCATGAAAACAAGCAAACAACAAAAGGGTAAAAAATACTTGCGTAAAATAAATTAATATATAGATTTATTTATCATAAAATGCTAGATTGTTATCACTCCATATTGCCAGTAAAGAGAGTGCACGCAAAGACAGTTCAATTTGCATAATATGCAGTTTTTGTTTTTCATATGTATGCTAAACTTTATGATAATGTCATTCGATGGAAAACGAAACGATAGTTCATTCAATGGAAAATTAAATAACTACAATATTTACAAATTGTAATGTATTCCGCTTTTAGGGCATCGTTTTATAATTGATTAAATGCACCTCTCACACTATCGTTTGCTTATGAACAATAACACTATCTACACCACTTATAATTATAATCAAATTAATGTATGTGTTATTATCTTTGAAATATAATTCATCAAAATCTTATTTTCACAAAGAATACGAAAGAATAGTTTATGTTTTGTTTTGTGGGATTGCCAGTTTTTAGTCTTCTGACCACGTTTAATCTGCCGGTTATAACTAATTCGTATTTTTATACAGAGGAAATTATATTTATGAATATACATTTATTGGTACTAAATGTTATCTTTTTGCTATATTATTTAAGAGTTTTAATGTTTATTTCTGATTTTTGTATCGTTTTATTGACTAAACAAAAGACATGTATACATGTTTTACGTTACTGTAACCAGTGCTTTTTTGCCAACCAGTCAGCGCGCATGCGCGGAAAATCCCGAATGTAAACAATAACATTCAACAGTAGTGCGTTCAGTTACAGCGAACGTTCGCTATAGTTCGCGAACGGTCGCGAACGTTCGCTATTGAACTCTCGGTTCGCCGCGAACGTTCGCGAACCGAAGCGAACCCTCTCGGGAGGTAGTTCGCTAGCGAAACCAAGATGGCGGACAAATAAATATGTTGTATTTGTTCAGTGTTACTTCGACTTCGATATTATTTCCTTTTTTGTAGTACATAAAGTGAATTGAACAATAAACAAAGTGTATAGGAGGTTTTGGGGATTCCGATAATAACGTCACGTTTGCGCATCCTCAAATTTTGGCCGCCAACACTGCGGCCATTCTGCTATTGTTTGCGTTTGATGATCCGCATCGTAATAAGATTTCAATCATATTCGCGAGCCATTTTAAGAACAACAAAATATTCAGAAATTGAAATTTTTCCATATGAAATAGAATCCAATGAATGAACACAAATAAGGACGAAAACAAACAACAAATTGGTTGATTTTATGTTATCAACAGAAAGAAACTATTTGAACCTATATGTCCGTAAAAACTTACCTCGTTACAGATTAACTTAATCCTCTTGATACATGTAATTGTTTTTATTTAATTGTTCACACCAATTTTGACACTCCTTATTTCAGCATTTTTAACCACCCTTTGTTTAATTGCCCCTTTGCTCATCACAAACCGATTATCTCGATATGATCGGATACTGTCCAGACAATAACTAAGAAAACAGGGTGTCATAAACCCAGGGACCCATATTTGTATGACTCAGTATGGGGTCATTAACCACATGTGTCTGGTCATTAAACACAATTTATGATACCTCCGTGTCATCTCTGGGCATATTAAGCCAAAAACTTAACAGTTGCTTTAAATAAAACATTTGAACATATTTAAAAAATAGACGTACATTTGTTCGAAATGGATTAACAGGGACTATTAAGTATATATATAAGCCAGTTTAAACATAACACTTAAGTGTTTTATAATGACAATTCATTTAAAATAGTGCAGAAATTTACTGCTACACAATTTTCGTATTTAACGGGAACCTGCAAATGTAAACCGATATAATGACGTGTAAAGATCGTGCGTTTTTGAAGTGTTCGAAACATCATCGTGAAAACAAGCAATCGCGTTTGATCATAATATCAATATAAAATACTTGGGTAAAATATATTTATAGATTTATGGAATAATAAAATGCCAGATTTGTATCGCTCATAATCACTACATTAGAGTTTTCAATATACATGTGCATTCAAAGACAGTTCAATTCGCAAAATATGCAGGTGTTGTTTTTTTCCATGTGAATGCTAAAATTTAATAATATTTTCATTAAATGTAAACGAAACGAAAATTAATTCAATGTAAAAGAAAAATTAACTAAATTTGACGATTTTAATGTATTGCGCTATTTTAGTGCTTTGTTTTATAACTGATTCAATGCACCTCTTACACTAAATTTCGATTGCTAATGAAAAATAACACTATCGCATCCACACCACTTATCATTATAATCAAATTATTAAAGGTTTTTTTTTTTTTGAAATATATGTTAGTTAAGTACTTTCTGTGTTATTAGCGATTTCCGCCATTTAAATCGCTACAAATTTCTGGGAGCCGCCATCTTGAAACGTTCAATAAGACCGAATCGGAAACAAACGATCATAGGCGAACGTTCGCTGTAACTGAACGCACTACAGGTCTATACAACTTGTAAACTGAAGTTTTGTAGATTAGGCCCTGAAATCGGGATCGAAATTACCATGGGGCAAATCACCACATTGTCATTCTGTAGTAAATACTAAAATGTAATGATTTATAAATAAATAAACGGAAAACAAACAATATAAGTTTATGTCACAAAGGGCCTACCTCCGTTTATATCGTGTTTGATACAGAAAGGACCTTTTTTGTAAGTCAGACGCAATTTTCCCTCGTTGTGATGTCACGCTTTTAAGAATTACAGTAAGTATCAATATTTTTATGTTGTCGTGAAAGTAGCATTTTTTATCAAATCGTTCCCCCATATTTCGTACCAAAATCATTGACGTAATTTCCTTTTTATATTAGATACTCAATAACAGCGCAATTGCAACGCCCATGCAAATAATAGTTTAATGCTTAGATAACATTAAAAAAAATCATTATAATTTGCCGTATAATTACTGAAATGTACACAATAATTGTCACGTCTTCTCCTTTTACAACTCTTTTTTTACTGCTACCATTGGCACATAAATAATCTTCTTATGTCAAGGACTTCTACCACCATCGAACGTATTAAGAGTGGAACTATAACTTTTAAAATGTTCTGCAAATCATTATAGAAAATCAAGCTCGACGTGTAACTTTCTTCTATACATAATATCACTATAGAAGCATATATAATAGCAGTAAAACCTACAGTCTTACCATTAATGCTCCATAACCACATTTTATGCGCTTTACGTCGATAAATGGCTTGTTCAAATACATTGTCAGAAAATAATTATATGATACCACGACCCAACTTGACCCTTTTTATGCCACTCTTAAATTGTTTGTGGTATTTTTTAAGGTGTCGAACAAGTAGGCGACTTCGATCATATTTACTTATAAGCGTTCACAAATACAGAGAGAAATATGGAAAATTCATGCTGTCAACCTGTATGTTTATGATATTAAATCATAAATATAATATATTTAGAAACCCAAACGTGTTGTTCGAAGAAAGAACCCTAAACGCCCATACGGCAACACTGGCGCCCTACGTGGGGCAACACTGGCGCCCAACAACGAGTCTTCGGCATCAACAGCGTTTGGAACAGAAAAACGGAAGTAGCGGACACGTTACTACGGCGAAAATCCCTGAACAGACAAGAGCCTCAGATCGGTATCGAGGAGGGGGAGAGTCCAGGAATTTAACACAGCGATTCCTTGGAAACAGGTTTTTGATTTTTCCCGGGGAGTAGGAGTCCACATTTTTGCGCGGCATCGAGCTCGAGCACCGATGTGAGTACAACTACGTATTTCTTGTGCACAAAACTTTGACGTCAAAACCGATAAAACGTACGTACAGGATTTCACGTTCTGCTACGCAAGGAAGGATTCACGTTCAATCAGGACGGAGAGTGATGGACACTTAAATCGTTGTGGACATTGTGTATCGTGTCATTATTGTGTTTTGCTTGTATTTTGTAAGTGTTCCGACGGAGTTCGGTGAGTGTAAATATTTTTATAATTATTGTGCAATGTACATATATCTATTTATTGTAGTTTCATTGTCGTAAATGAATGATTTGAAATACCAATCAGTTGACTTACAAAAACAACAACAACATATATAGCTAATTTAAGTTTATGTGGTCATGCATTTTGCGAATTGGTCGAGATAAATGAAACGACCTTTTGTCAGCTCATTGGTAACTTAGTGTCATATGAAGTTATTTTAAGGAAATTATAGTCCCTTCACGAGCACAAAGTTTATTGCATGGCGAAGTTAAATCTACTCACCACTTACATGACGTTAAGTAGTAGATAGGTTTGAGTAACTGGATTTATTTAGAAGCAGTAGATTTTGCCCAAGGGTTATAATAAGTATCAAGAGGTTTCAATGCGTAAATTTGTTAATTTGTCATACTTTACGTATGGTTGAATTGAAAACGCTTTGTGCGTATTTTTAAAGAGAAAACTCTCTTTATAAATACCGGAAAATAATTACTGTTTTTTTTTCTAAAAATTGATAATGTTAAAATGTACATATACGATTTAAACTGCATTATGTAGTTTAATGCGTGTATGTGCGACTGGCGTCTTACCGGTAAATGCACGTGCTCGCGATATCGTAGCGTAAGAAGAACGCTATTTCGGCAGTGTGGTAAACACGCGATAGTAAACCAGTGGCGGGTTCGAATCGAAATAAAATCGAACTTAGTAAACACCTGGTACAAAATAAAAGAGCTTTGATTAGATATTTGTGATAGTCAGGCTGTTGGCTTAAAATAAGCCAAAGGGAGGTAATACAGGTGTGTTGAGATAACTGTTTCGGTACGTTTATTGGAAAAAAAGGAAAACGGCGATGTGGGCATTAAAACCGTCCACCGGAATCATCTGCTGCCGTGTTCCTTCTTACCGATACAGGAAGTACGGCGTGTTTCGTCACCTGAAGTTTCCGACGAGTCCTCCACGGACGTGGATGAACGCACAGGGAAGACGAGTTCCGACAGCAATCAGTCGGAAGATGAAACAGATAAACGACGCTCCAAACCGAAGAAAATACCACGGCGCCGCAGCCAACGTCAGACCCGTCGGCCGGCTTGGTTTACATCCGGGGAGTATAAATTGTGATTGTTGTTGTTATGTATTTGCAATAATGATTAAGTACAGTGACAGCATAAATTTAACATGTGTGGATTTGTATTGGAAAGATACACAGCTGTTAACATTCACGATTGAGTATTTAAATACAAATTAGTGTATTATGTTTTTATTTGTCAAATTGTCATTGTTTTCAAATTGAAAATAAACAGTTGCAAACGAAAACGTTAATATTGTGGTTGTCATTATTTTTTTAACAACGATGCTTTCATAAATATTTTGATCACGAGATTAATCAAACCTCGCTTTACAAGCGATGTTTGAATTTTAATAATGTCGAGGACGACATTTTCTCAGAGAGGGGAAATGTGTTGTAGACGTATTTCATTGTTGTAAATATATTTAGTTCATAAATATATTTATTCTGAATGATATTGAAGTAAATTATTTTTTAAAGGAAACATTGCTCTGATTGTTCAATGGTTGGACAGAGTAGATTTTAACTTTAAATAGGATTAGTAGCGTTCTTTTGTAGTAGTTGATTAGTTTTCAGTATGTAGAGACTGGGTAGAAAGGTGAACTGTTTTTACTAACATTTTAATACGTTAATTGGCTTGTCAAGCATGAGTTTATTCACTCAACCACATCCGTGTGCATGAATGACTATTTCGAATGTCATTCTTTGCATATCATTCATGCTGTCAACCTGTATGTTTATGATATTAAATCATAAATATAATATATTTAGGTAAATATGCATTTTATACATCTTTTATATTCATGTCGGTCGGTTGTATTATTGTAATTATTTTGTTTTAATAGTTGTATTTGTGTATTAATTCAGTTGGTATCTTACCGTCGGAACACATCATTTTATATATAATTGAAATGTATACTTATTATAAGAATGTGATTCTTTGCATATCATTCATGCTGTCAACCTGTATGTTTATGATATTAAATCATAAATATAATATATTTAGAAACCCAAACGTGTTGTTCGAAGAAAGAACCCTAAACGCCCAAACGGCAACACTTCACCGGTATTTACCCGTGTTATTAACAAAATTATTACCGAAACATTCCCCCCTACCCGTGTATTTGACACGAAATAGCGCTTTATAACTGGGATTTCGGTGAAGTTTTACGCGCTTTCTGACGCCGGGTGGGTACCTCAATCCCACATGTTATTGCGTATAAAAGTGATGTTAATCATATTAAACATTGCTTATGGGACATTTATCAATCACTATAATTTAAAGCGAAAAAACAACACAGTAAGTTTGGACATTGTCTGATATAAAATTAGCGTTGTACGAAATGGAATACGGTCAGGCTATTATAAATTAATAAGGCTACCAATATCAGACGCTCGCGCAGGTACCGACTTCCCCGAAGTTACCGCATTTATTGGTTAACTAATATCAGTTATAATAACTCTTTTACAATAGCATTTATCGATACGTCTTTATTAAAATTATAAAAAAAAATGGTTTTCAAGTTTGTGAAATAAATTAATGTTCTATAAAGGGGATCTCGGTAATTCTTGAAGCTTCCATTCGCTCTTGTCAAGACCGCATTGCCGCGTTGGAAATGGTATAAATTTAATTCATCAAACTTATCTTTCTGGATACCAAATGTCAGAGCTGCATTAACCCTTTTTACACCGTTTTTGCCATATTTCATTTCCGTTTTTTAATCCGAACAAAATAAACGAAACTCGTTTTAAAATGAGATCTAGGCATTCGAGCTCCTAGTGTGGATTAAAAGCGTTTATTGGTGACACCACATAACTGCAAATGTGTAGATACCGTTAATAAGATAATATATCACATGTCACCTTCAAATAACATCTATGATGTCAATTAAGTGCATTACTATCATGTAAATCATCCATCTCTTACACTTCTCAAGATCTTTTTTCGGCTTTGGAAACGAAATAAATTCAATGTCACCAACTAATCTGTCAGGATATCGATTGTCCGAGTTACATATTCCCCATTGACACCGTTTAACCATTTTAAATCGTTTTATAAAGAGGAAAACAAAAGAAACTCGTTAAAATAAAAGTGAACCTAAACATGTAGCTTGTCTAGAAAATGGCGGACAGGTCGTTGCTAACGAGTGCGCCCGATTAATCGATCGCTGATTGGTGGATCAATTCTAGTGGGCGGAGCGATCAAAGATAAGGTTCAAGTATCTGGCATACGCAGGACACCATCATACAACACTATTGTTGCCATCATCGGAGTAGAAAGCGTTGCATCATCGTTATGCGGTCTTTGGTCCAGTGCATCCGTCTTGAGATGAGGTTTATTTTTCTTGTTTATCTTGTTGTATGAGACTAGCCAGCAAAGGCTTTAGCGCGTCTCCCGTCCTTGGTTTTCCTGTCTGAGCCTCGAGGAGAGGTGGGTGATATAAGTCTGACCACAACCCTTCAACCTTTCAAGCTTGGGAAACTCACTCAGAAGTTTAGACTCCCGCTGGTATAGCTCTAGAGGCATTCAAACCACCACACCACAATAAGGAATCAGCCATGTTATAGACTCGCGTATAATAAAACCAGTTTACGAAATACAGCTAGGAAAACCTACGTACACGATGTTTGGGGGATATTAGTGGAACTTTCACTTAACTGATCGGGCTTACGGCGCCATATGAACGCAGTGTAAACTTAGAATTAACACCGATGTATTAGATAAATGTCATGAACGTTGAACGGAGTAGTGGTTATGCCTATATACAACCGCATAAGTCTGCATTAGGCATGCCAGTTTACGCAATCGACGTAGTGCGTTAGGATTTACGTTGAGTCTCAGGCGATCAACGAACCATTTATGTGCGTCTCCACGGAAACTCTCGAGGGTATGCGTCCCGTCGGTGTTTTGTTGCGCTCTATTGTAATGTAGTTACCAAGACATCACCAGTAAGAAGAACCTCGGGATTTAGTACAAAGTCGATCTTACGAAATGGAACGCTCTTGGTGCTCTACTAAGACGGCATTTCGGTTTGCGCAGTGGTTTGTCCAACAGCATCTCACATGAGCGACGCTTAGTTAATCCCCGCTCCTGGCGCATGTGTTAGTTGGAAAATGTTGAATCTGGTTGTTGTTTTAGTTGAGGAGCCAGCATATTGTTCACACATGATTTGTGTTTGGTTTCGTTTATTTTCGTGAATATTTTTACAAACAACTTTGATTTTCATTATAATTTTTCAGATAAATATATTATGTCATTTCACTTGAAATGTAGTTGTTATTTAATGATTTTGAGATAGATGGTTAGAATATTTCTTTCTTACAAATAGATACTGCTTCTCTGACATCGGTTTCACGAATTGCACTATTGGAAATGGTCCCAGGCTATGTCCATTAGAGCAGTTTATTCATTTTCATTGACAATAGTGTAATTAGAGACTTCAAGAAATCCTTTGTGGTATTTAACATATTTTGACAATTAAAAAAAACTGTTCATAAGTACTCGGTATGGATTGTAGTGATATTCTAATTTAATTATCTAGATTGTATGATTGGACATATCATGCAGCTGTATGGTATATAACATTGAATTTATAGTGATAATATAATTTATTTACTAACAATTTGCTCATTGTTTTAATGCTGATTGATATGCATTATATATAACTGATGCCTACGTTTCATTTGAACGTGATTCATATGTTTATCGTCATTTCGTTAAATCACATCGAACTTTATGATTCGTAATACCTTAATTTATGAAAATTTTCCTCCGTTAATAATGGACACAGTAAAAGTTTGTTCTGAAGAAAGCAGATTAACTGCTGTTTCGAATATTCTAACGATTAAACTTATTGACAAAATCGCTCTTAATATTTATGTAGGGTATGCTACTTATATAAATCATCATCGTATGTATGATATTTTTCTAGCTTATATAATTCAAACATCTAACAATTCAAAGAATGTTGATGATATTTCTAGCAACATCCGCTTAAACATAGTTTTCGCTCTTCAAAATACATGTATATACTTTTATCAGCATACATGTTAAAAGACATTTGTAAACATTTAAGATTGGAATATACATTCGTTAATTCCTCTTTTTGGCGTCTGCATACCGACACACAGGAAACACTGTTCTTATATAAGAATTTAAAAATTCAAATCATATTTTATAATTTGAAATAATTAATATGTCGGAGTAGTGTTATATGTTGTTTTTTTCTATCAGCACCGATCATAAAATTGTTATTGAGATGCTTTACTGAAACCATTAATATTAAATAATACACTTTACATCCATGTTAAAGTTAAATATTTTGCATGTATTTTCTTTTCAGTGAACATCGTACTTACCATGACCTCATGCGAATTCGAAATTAGAGATTGTGCTACACTGCTTCTTTCACGTTTCACAATGACCTGTGCTAATATCAACAAGAAAGGCAAACCAATCATACTTTTAGTAAAATGCACTGTGATTACAACCCTTGCTATATTACCTATACTTTCGTACAATTGCAATCTTCAAGATCAAAACATACCATTTATCACCGCTGCTCGTTTTGTCATGTATTATTCAACACTAAATGTTTACGCCCTAGCAATGCAACAATACTATAGTCATGAAGAACAACATGAAGTCCGCAATAACGTGTCAATATTACTAACATTATAAATTAAATCATGTGAAATAGAATGTTACGGTGTAAAGATATCGAAATAATATCTTAGCAATACATAATGTCTAATGAACATGAATACTTTTTCGTTTTTCTATGACACTTCGACCATATTATGTTGACGAAGTCTGAACAAGTCTTATTGTTGTGCTATGTACGGCATATCTGCAAAAAAAGCTCTTAGACTACACAAATAACATCCTCCTGCATATCACCAACATCATCATCCCCATACCTACACGATCACCACCATCAGCAGCATCAACATAATCGCCATCATCACCATAGCCCTCATCGTTGTCATCGCCCTAGTTATCATAAATGTAGCCGAGATTATAATAATCAGTATGTGTCGGTACCGGGTAGAGCTGGTCGGCTTAGAGCTCATATTGATGTCTTCATTCGGCCATCTGACTCGCTCATAATGTCAAGATGGGTTGTGGACCATATAGAAAATTGCTGCAGATGGAACCTTATATACAGATGTCATGGTGTATTCTATCCGTTAGGCGATTCAATAAAGATAATTCAGACATTTGACGGCTATTTTCTTCACTGAGATTAAACTGTGAAAAACGAATACGCTTCAACTTTCACAATAAGCAACAGCATAACTTATCCATTACTAATACATTTTCCTTACCTGCATGTTTTGTTTCAATATATAAACAAGAAATATCTTGAATAAGATATTCAGCGTATATTCTGACTTGGAAATAAAGTTAGCAAATTGACGTTGTTAAATAATACAATTGAAAACAAAGTTAATTTGTTGTTGTTCTTTTCATTTGTTAGTGGCATATTCATCGCATTTAATTTTTATTATTACGTGCACTTATATTCAAACCAAACACTAGTGTTCGTAGATAAAAATTATACAACGAGAGATCACAGCGTTTGTGTCATCACATGACTTATGATGAGTTTATTTCTACACAATCGAAATAAACGGTATGTCAATATTTGATTAACACGCAGTTTTGTTTTCGATACATTCAAATAACACTTTCAGAGCCACGTCATGCGAAAATAGGTATTATGGTCAGCGTAGTTCAAGCCCAGCCTGCGCAAATGCGCAGTCCGGCAAGGAGCTGCGCGGTCCTTTATTAAATCACGCAAGGTTTTATGGTCTCATCAGGTATCTCCTTACCAGACTGCGAGATGCGCAGGCGGGGCAAAAGCTACGCTGGCCGCATATGGCATTTCGCATGACGCGGGTCTTTAAAAATTGTATTGCGTCTTGTATATAGAAAATCTAAGTACACTACTTTTCGATTAAAAATTGAAGTCAAACTGTGTTCTTTTTAGCAAACTGGCACATTTCGGTAGCCTATTCAGGCTTTGAGGAAATATTTCCAAACGGGCTGACTGAGTAGAGTACGGCACAAAATTTTGATTAGATAATTAAACGACAACCTTATCATGACAGTATAATATTTCGGTAGTGTTCATTTTGTCATCTTGAAAGAAATACTGTGTTTTCAAAGTTTATCGATGTTCCATTATGTCTTCCCCTATTAATTTAGTGACCGAGTAATGACTTTGAAATTCTGAGATCGATTTAAACGCGTAATTGTAACTGGGCCAAAGTATTCTGTCGCATATATATGCAGATTGTAGACCGGAGTTCATTACAATGAACATTGTTACATCCTACATGCTGTACACAGACGCAGTGATGTGGCCAAAGTTCTGGGACATTTTTCTCGAAGCAGCCATTGGAATGCTCGAATGTTTTAATTCGGGTCTCCTGGAATTATGTAAAGGTCATTTAAAGTGCAAAGCTGGGTTAAACAGCTAGCCGAAAAAACAGGGTACGTTTCCACAATAGTCTCTTGTGTTACAATTTGCAAGTCGATGGCTTGCAAAGCCGGAAGAAGTGTGAAATGGGCTGTGATATATGTCATGTACACACTCCAATGAATAGAAAAATTTACTTTATCTGCAACATGGCTCATATTCTTCCGATATGAAATAAAAACATTACATCAATGTTTGCTCGATCAGTGAAATTTCTCAAATTTTCCCTGCAAATGTGTCAGCGCCTAGTCGTCTGCAATGAAATACTAGGACACGGAACAAACAGTTCATGCTACAAACATGTGACTAACAAAATGTTATTTTGCGCCATTATATCGATGTAGTTTTATCATGTCTATATAGTATATACATTTACAATTTTAGCAGACAACATAAAATCACAGTGGTGCTGCGAAATCGTGTCTCAAGATCGATCCCTAACAAGACAGCGTTTGGCAGAATATTTAATAGAAGACAAAATGAATTGTCTCTACTCAAACATCGCTTCTAACACCGACACAATAAGTTAATGTGTTTGCAAGAAATCCCAGTATGTCTTGAATTGATATTTTGCAAATCATTGCGTTTATTATTACCAGTGACACTAACCCAAAATATATTAAGAGTAATTAATGTTTGTTCTCTCAGAAAATGCATTATTTCCGTTTGGTAGCGATCTATCTATGTGTTTGTCTTTTCGGAAATACGCCTGAAACTGATGAAATCAACCGAAAATAAAACATGCAGTCAATCTTTAATAAGTAGGTTGATACTTTATACATTAAATTGCTACAAATTGTTTTTTACCAAAAAATAATGCTGATATTTTGCAAATGTTTTAGGTTGTTTCGATTGTTTTTAATTCATTAAATGAAAACAAAACCATTACGTCGATGTTTGTTACAGCTTAACGGTATTGGTCTTCTTTCGGTTCAGGTGTCGTACATGAATCTCTGGAAATAGTCATTACAAGTATCTAAGTAAAACAAAACAAACTTTGGGAAGCGTCTCCTACATTGCCGTCTGACTGACGTCTGTATCTGACTCAGCGTCGTCTAAATGGGTCAATACGTAGAACAAAGTGTCGTCGGCTTCAGAAAAATCAATGGGAAACAGAAAAATACACTGAAATAAAATCAAATGAGTATCCAAATAAATTTTACATCAACAATTATATTTTATCACAAGCCATGTGGTTATTATATAGAACTTATGTGTAATTCATTGTTTAAAAAGAGTAAAAGTAAGGACGGAATACCATACAGTCAGGCGAAGCGATATAGACGTATTATATCGGATGACAACAGTTTCAAATCGTCACTTCAAGACCTCAAGCATCATTTCAAAGAACGAGATTATCCGGAAAAAATTATCGATTGTGCATTTGAAAAAGTTTCTGCTCTATCTCAAGAAGACGCATTACATTCCTGCAATAAAGCAAAAACAAAAGTTATCCCATTTACAGTGGAATATAATCCGTCATTGCCAAACATAGGCGCCGCAATAAGCAAGTATTGGGACATACTTAACCTGTCACAGAAAGAAGAAGTGAGAAGTGTGCATGAAACTTATAAGCCCATACTGGCGTTAAAAGGCCTAATAATATAGGAAACTTCATTACACGTGCTCAATTTACGAACAGATTGAACAGTTCACGTGCGTCCAGTGCCTGTGGAAGAACACGTTGCTCCCATTGTAAATCCATACACGTTGGAGAAAAATTTAAAAGTACAGTAACAGGCGAGCAATGTAATTTACGGAAGAATATGAATTGTGCATCTAAAGATGTAATATACCTCATACATGTAAACTGTGTAAGAATCAGTACGTTGGACAAACCATGCAACCGGTGTCAAAAAGAATGAACAGTCATCGATTTATAGTCATAAGAAACTTTTCTAATCCTGAATTTTCAAATTTGGTCGCATCACATTTTAATGAAGATCACCACAGCGAAAATGACTTTTCCTTTGGTGTTTGGGGGGAACGCTCCCACATGGGGTGTTTGGGGGAAACGCTCCCACATGGGATAGTACTTGTTTTTTTTTTTTTTTTTGGGGGGGGGGGGGGGGAACGCTCCCACATGGGCTAGTACTTGGTGGTTTTTTTTTTTTGGGGGGGGGGGGACGCTCCCACATGGGCTAGTACTTGGTGTTTGGTGGGGAACGCTCCCACATGGGCTAGTACTTGGTGTTTTTTTTTTGGGGGGGGGGGACGCTCCCTTAAGGGGAATAAACTAAACTTCGAACCGAAGCAGGTCGGTATGCGAACACCATATCCATGACACCACGGCGACCTTGACAATACTTACGTTTGTCCGTGGAATATATATCTTAGTGCTTGCAGATGGAGGAATGTGCTTACGCTACCGTATACAGTTGGCATATTTATAATGGATTGTCAAAACAGTCGCTTCCAATTTTACCGACATTTACATGTATAGTTAAGAAACTCAATAAAACAAATTTATGAGACAATTTTACAATTTTCAGACTCGCTGCGTTTTTCATGTCACAAAGATTTTTTGACCGTCATACGTACATAAGAAACATTGAATAGTTTAAAATGAATATTTACATTCCGCAAAATGATATTCGTCTGTTTATTGGTGACGAAAATATTACAATTGATTATCATTTTTGCGCGTGAACAAGCACTCACGATAAATTTATATACTAAGTATATTAGGGCGAATTTTGATTTAAATTTAGTTCATACTATAAAAACAAAATGTTCAAAAGAGATGTTGAGTAAAGATATGTTTTAAATCACACTGAATAGAAATGTTTGAGTATCAGGACGCAACAAACATGTTTTTAAATCCAATGAGCACGTGTTCTGTGTTGATAATAACGTGAATGTTCTTAGGATGTAAGGTTTTATTGTTATTTCAAAAGATAATAATTTTGAGTTGAAACAGTGTATGCAGACCTTTCGAATATACCGATGGGTTGAGAATGTAGATTAATTTTTTTGTGAATAAGAAGACAAGTGTTTAATTAACTTATAAAGCAAGTTTTTATTTTTATTGACATAGGCATTTATTTTTTAAACAATTTAGTAGACAATATTAAAATTTGGTCAATTATAAAAAATGATGTATGCAGTATGGCATCATCAAACATATAGAAAGTACACACAACTGTTTTGCCTGTACATAGGGACCTTCTTACAGACTGATAATTTAATTGATAGATTTGCATTGAAGCCTAGTGTACTTGTTAGCTGGTAGTTATTTTTTACCCATGAAGAGTTTTACCATTTTATTGTTTTATTACTAAAAATCATTTTTCAGTTTGTCAAAGTTATTGTCAAATCTGTATTACATCATTCAAATAGTTAAATATCAAGTTAAAGAACTTTAAACACACAATAAACAACTAACACTTTTGTTCTGAAACTCAAAAGCAACTTGTAACACTAAAATACATTTAAGATTAAACAAAAAATAAATAAAAATGCATTATTACATGCGATGATTTTATTAGATTGTATAGAGGTTTGAAGTCAACAGTATTTGCCTGATATCTCCTATGCGTGTAATGAAATTGAACTGCATTCTTCGAAAACGGGGATTAATGCATTTGCGTAAGGGGGTCGCCGAAAATAAGCTTGTGTTTTCTGCGCAGGTTAATCAGGGACGACACGTTTTGTTTCTACGTAGTTTTCGTTTAAAGGAAGTCTCTCCTAAATGAAAATCCAGTCATGATGTTATGTGTCGTGTCTTATGAGACTGTGCGGACTTCACAGGCTGATCTTGCATGAGACATTTCGCACATGCATTAAGAATAGTTGTTACACAAAGAGGTTAAATTATTGATTCCATTTAAGATCACGTGTCTGCGAAAAAATACTCCGGAGAAAGCGTGAAATCTTTCCTGAAGTCACTGACAAGGTATAGTATATTCATTGTCCTCGTGTCTTTAATTATCAACATTTATTAACAGTAAAGCTGCCTTGGTAAGTTATTCAAGATAAAATGTGCGATTTTGTCCTAGAAATTTAATAAGCTATAACACGAAACAAAAATATATGCATACAGGTCGCAGTGGCGAAGTGAATAATGTGTCCGCGACCGGGAGGTCAAGGGTTCTAGTGACTAATGTGTCCGCGACCGGGAGGTCAAGGGTTCTAGTGAATAATGTGTCCGCGACCGGGAGGTCAAGGGTTCTAGACCTACTGTGGGATCGTTCTTTAGATTTCCCCAATAAACACCAAATATTGGTTCTAGTCCCTGGAAGCGGAGTTGAGAGCGTTTCAATTAAGCCTTATGCATTTTATGCAATCGAGCTAAAATGAATATTTTTTAACTAATACATACATACACATATTCAAACACATTTTTCCATTTCATTCAAAAACACAAGAATCAGCAAAGGAACCTGGAAATTTTTTTCTCCAATTCGCTGCGAGACGGAGGTTCCCTTTAGGCCGACAGTATGACCAGAGCCTTCTCCGGCGCCATTTCCGGCGGCGGCAGTGGATCGGATACGATTACTCTCAATGCAGCGAATCGAATAATTGAGAACATTATGGCCAGTGGCGACACCAATAAACGTCTCGTGGAAACCCTCGAGAAGTTGATCAACCTCCGAGACGTCGTGAAAAATAGACAACAGCGCAATGGAAGTCGGGCGAATGAGGAACTGAATTCAGAACGAGTCGGCATGAAAAATGAACGGTCACAAGCAAAAGGCCAAAAATCGGAACCGGCTGTTGCTGAGCGCGACTTCCATAACAAAAACTGCTTCAAGCTTGGGCAGATCTGCGGCTTCTAACGAGACTCCTGCTCCGCGCGCGATACAAAATACTGCTCAAACGCACCGCTGTGCTGCATCGGGCTTTCCGGCGGCGGAAATTTCCTCCTAAGTGACAGTTACGGGAACTGCGTGCCGATCTTCGACTCCTACACGTACGAAGAGGATGCAGATGATGTACAAAGATTGGCAGCGTTAAGCTGCCGTTGCACCGGACATGACACAATTTATAGGTGTAGGCGCCTGCTAGCGCGGGCTGTTGTATTTTTATCATAAGCTCGTTTAACAACATTGTTCTTCGCGTGCGTTAGTTTGTTCGGGAATATTTCAAGAAGAATACTGTATATGATTTGTGATCACTTACTATTTAATGTAGAATGTTCATTATGATTTTGTTGTTTGAACTATTATTAAATGAGTGCCTTAGTATTTATCTTACTACACATACGCAGGATGCATAGGTTCAGTACAATCGTCATTATTCTGTGACATCGTGATAACTCGTGTGACATCGTGATTACTCGTGTGACACCGTGATTACTTATGCGACATCGTGATTACTCGCGTGAAATCGTGATTTCTCGTTCTACATCGTGATTACTCTAGTGACATCGTGATTATACTGTGTCATGAATTTTCATTTATTTCGTGGGTTACTGATTCTCAAATTGAAGAACACAACGAACAATTAGTTCTTGTTAGGTTTTATTGTTTGTTTTGAATGGGTGGGGGGTCACAGTTCAATGAATTTACGAGTCCACAAATTTGTATATCAATGATTCTATAGTATTAGCTCGTTGGTGAAATGTACGAGTGTTCTGAGGATATTCCTAAAGTCGTGCTAAATTGAATTGAAGTTTACAAATGCTGTCCTTCTGAGGTAAAAACGTACACATCAGAGCCTCGCTCTGGGAAAACGGTGCTTAATGCACGCTCGACAAGTATCGTCCTAGATTAGCCTGTGAAAATTGCACTAATCAGGGTGGATACTGTCCGCTTTTTTGATATCGTTTGGTTAAAGGAAGTCTCTTCTTAGCGAAAATCCAGTTAAGGCGAAATTGTAGCCCCTAATAAGACTGGGAGAACTGTGCAGGCTAATTTTCGGACGACACTGTTCACACATGCATTAAACCCCGTTTTCCCAAAGCGACGCTCATTTGATCAGTTTCAGTTTGTGAAACTCTCGTTTAAATATATCCGTAAAGATTTGATTTTTTATTTAATTTGCTTTAACGCTCTGCACGATTTATAAACATCTCATTTAACAAAAGTGTAGAAAAAACAAACAGCCCATTAAAATGTGTATATTTAAATTCCCCTTTCAAAGCACATTTCATATACAAAAGTACTTTTTACGTCACTTACAGTCATTTTAATGTGTATTTTATATGAAGTCATGTTTATTATTCCCATGTGTCGTATGTCATATTAAACTTCAATGTTTACACTTTTAAGTGATGTACGCTGATTGTCCATCTAGTTAATAAAATACTGTAGCGAAAAAAAGAAGTTTAATCCCGATATCTAAATGAAATCCCGACTATTATTGATGATGCTGATATCTAAATGATATCACAACTATTATTGATGATGCTGATATCTAAATGAAATCACGACAATTATTGATGATGCTGATATCTAAATGAAATACCGACTATTATGGATGATGCTGATATCTAAATGAAATCCCGACTATTATTGATGATGCTGATTAGTGCTGCAACAATACGCCAAAAAGCGTATTGCGATATATTGTCAGCTCAAAAACCCGTATTGCAATATATCGCAATATATTGCTTACTTGTACCAAAATTATGACTGGCCAATTACCCGATAATCCCGTATATTCCAGTTTTAAAGCAAATTCAGATATTCTGGTAAATGTTTACTATAAAAATGCTCAAGAATAACACAAAACACAAACATTCACCAATTTTCTTACATATCAAATACATTTTGGCATTTGTTACTATTTAAAGATGTGATGAAATAACTTCCAATCGGGCATTTTTTTTTCCCACTGAACACGCGTAAATCGCCTGACGTGATGTTCCCGTTTTATACAACACAAATACACCCACATTTTGCACGCGAC
The DNA here is from genome assembly GCF_020536995.1 of Dreissena polymorpha. Lineage (NCBI taxonomy): Eukaryota > Metazoa > Mollusca > Bivalvia > Myida > Dreissenidae > Dreissena > Dreissena polymorpha. Next base: position 189,488,415 of record NC_068355.1, on the reverse strand, counting down.
GTTCTACATGTCTGTATAATTTTTGCGCGCTTTCGCTTTTTATTGAGAAAAAGAATAAAGCACTTTTTTTATTGTCGCGTTAGCATTACATTTCGGAAGCATGTTTCCGAAATTCGGATTACAAATTTAATAATGCTCATTTCAGAATCGAAAGAAACATTTAGTTGTGCGTAATTAATTCAACGATAATTCGTTTAAAAGCATAGAATGAATGCTCCCATGTAACAACGCTACTCTGTATAATAGACTTTTTAGAATGCCATTTGTACGTAACAATTTATTTTTACAAAATACCGCTTTGTTTTGTTTACCTTGATATCATTATTTTGGATGGCTTTTCTGAACGAAATGTAGATGCATGTTTGTAAAATTTTTGTACCGGTATGACGAAAATCGTATCGCAATACAATATGCGGATTGCGTATTGCGATATATACCGATATACCGGTATATTGTTGCAGCACTAATGCTGATATCTAAATGAAATCCCGACTATTATTGATGATGCTGATATCTAAATGAAATCACGACTATTATTGATGATGCTGATATCTAAATGAAATCACGACTATTATTGATGATGCTGATATCTAAATGAAATCACGACTATTATTGATGATGCTGATATCTAAATGAAATCACGACTATTATTGATGATGCTGATATCTAAATGAAATCACGACTATTATTGATGATGCTGATATCTAAATGAAATCCCGACTATTATTGATGATGCTGATATCTAAATGATATCACGACTATTATTGATGATGCTGATATCTAAATGAAATCACGACTATTATTGATGATGCTGATATCTAAATGATATCACGACTATTATTGATGATGCTGATATCTAAATGATACCACGACTATTATTGATGATGCTGATATCTAAATGAAATCACGACTATTATTGATGATGCTGATTCTGTAAAAGTAAGCCTCGCTCTGGGAACACGTGGTTTAATGCATATTCGTAAAGTGTTCTGTGAACACGGGGTTTAATACATGTTCGTAAAGTGGTCTGGGAACACAGGATTTAATGCATATTCGTAAAGTGTACTGGGAACACAGGATTTAATGCATGTTTGTAAAGTGGTCTGGTAACACGGGGTTTACTGCATGTTCGTTAAGTGTTCTGGGAACACAGGATTTAATGCATGTTCGTTAAGTGGTCTGGGAACACGGAGTTTAATACATGTTCGTAAAGTGTTCTGGAGACATGATATAATGCATATTCGTAAAGTGTTCTGGGAACACGGGGTTTAATACATGTTGGTTAAGTGTTCTGGGAACACAGGATTTAATGCATGTTCGTAAAGTGGTCTGGTAACACGGGGTTTACTGAATGTTCGTAGAGTGGTCTGGGAACACGGAGTGTAATGCATGTTCGTAAAGTGTTCTGTGAACACGGGGTATTATGCATGTTCGTAAAGTGTTATGGCAACATGGAGTTTAACGCATGTTCGTTAAGTGTTCGGAAAACTCGGGGTTTACTGCATGTTCGTAAAGTGGTCTGGGAACACGGGATTTAAGGCATGCTCGTTAAGTGTTCTTGGAACACGGGGTTTTCTGCAAGTTCGTAAAGTGTTCTGGTAACACGGGGTTTGATGCATGTTCGTATAGTGTTCTGGAAACAAGGGGGTTTGATGCATGTTCGTATAGTGGTCTGGGAACACGGGGTATAATGTATGTTCGTAAAGTGTCGTCAGAAGCAACACTTTCCGTTTTTAATGTTCTTTTCGTCCGAAGGAAGTCTTTTTTAACGAAGACCATGTATTAGGGGAAAGTGTCATCCCGGATAAGCGGATCTGAATATAATAGACTAATATAATACAAGTATAAAGTATATTTTATCCAAGCTTGGTTTCATTTGTTGAATATGAAGCAAGAACATGAAGCATACTTGTACCAAGTAAATATTCTTTCCTTCATTATACTAATACATGGTACATTCATTCGAATTTTTAAACATGCTGGTAAATAGGAAAAGGGTCCAGGATTACGTATGTTAAAATGTAATTTTTCAGTGTATGTTGCATCAGTTGACACGTTTTAAACCACATCTGTAAAGTAAAACAATCAACAAACATCCTCAGCTAATGGAAAAATTGTCATTATAGTCCGCGTATCTAAATCACTTTGCTTTTTATTCGTTAAATGACGGCTAATAAACTAGTTAGGCGATAATCTTGAGCTCACCGGTGACGTCGGCTATCCAGCCGTAATAAGCTTGCACGGAAGCAGTGACGCAAGGGACAACATCGTGCAGGCAGTTTCCGAAACGCGGAACGGATTATTTCTGTAGCTCCCATTTTCCAGTCCCCAGCTGACACAACCGCGGACCGCCAGAATCACCCCGTATAGGTCAGACAGTTTGGTTTACCATGTATTCATTTAAACAACAAAGATAGTAACAACAATAATATTTATTCCGCAAAAATAACAAACCCATAGCCTACAACCGAGCTACTATGTCGAAATCACAATCTTATTTTGCAATGTTTGGTGACATTTGCGTTCAGATTCTGATAATTATTAAATAGCCTGTTTTCATCGGTCCGCATGCATACAATTAGTTTTTCATGATCTTATTTTTGATAAACTTAAAATGTGGTCCATTCTGATCTGATTCTTTACGAGAGTGTGTCATCACACCAGGATGTCGTTACACTGTAGAACGGTTTTATATTCATGTTATAGAAATTGTAAGTTGGAAATGAGCAGTCTCACTAATAATGACGAATATCCCCCCCCCCCACACACACACCTAACAACCGCATTTAAAACGCGCCAGGATATCGAACGTTGTTATAACCATGTTAAACAAATTGTAATGTACGAGATCGGCAGTCTCAATCATGAATCAAATACTTTCCCAAATTTTCACTTGCGAAGCTTACACGAAAAAGCTTCGCATTATGCGTCAAATAAACACTAGCCCCTTTTTACATTTGAAGCTATTTCTGGCCGCAGTTTCACTTACAGACCTTACACGGAAAAGCCTTAAGGGATTGATAAACCACTAGCCCCAGTTCTCAGTCGTACTTTCGAAGCACGTGGACGCTCCCGGTCCCTCACTGGCGATGCAGATGACTTCACTGCGGAAGTTGTAGTAGCCGTTCTCTTGAAGCCACGTGGTTCGGCAGATTTTGGTTAGCACGAGATTCACGCGTTTCAGTTGAAGTTGCCACGCAGGCGCCATGGACGAAAACGGGTCTGAAAAAGATTTGTGTTATTTTAATATCTCGCACAATTTTAACACGGTTTCGAGGAAATTGGAAAATAATTTTAGAATGAAGTTATAGAATAAAGTTTTACAAGATAGAATAGTAAACACCGCCGGCGCGCCTCTTATGTCACATGCGAACAGTTTCTTAACACTCCTAAATGTACATTAATGTAGATTGATGGAGTTGCCCTAATAAAAATGAGCCTCGCTCTGTGAAAACAGAGATAAATGAAAAGTGTCGTCCCAGATTAGCCTGGGCAGTCCGCATATTAATCCATCTAGACTGGATTTTCGTTGAGAAGATAATTATTTAAAAATAAATTCCATTAAAGTGGAAAGTGTCTGCCCTGATTAGCCTGTGCGGACAGTGTACGCAAATACATTAATCCTCGTGTTCACAGGGCGAGGCTCACATACATTCATCATAATCATACAAGTAAGTGTTACTTTAATGGAACTGTAAATAGGGCAAGTGTACTTGACCTGTCGCCCCTTTATATATACATCATTTATGGTTTCAGCTGTTAAGTTTGAAGGTCTTAAATTAGTTAATTCCAAATGGCATAGTACATGTATTGTGAATCACCCAAACGTGAACAGTTATCAAGCCGTTTCGCAGAAGAAAATAACGCGCATATTTCAAACAAGTGTATCCGTTTCAAACTGAGAACGTTATGATGATGGTGGTGATGATGTTGATGATGATGATGATGATGATGATGATGATGATGATGATGATGATGATGATGATGATGATGATGATGATGATGATGATGATGATGACGATGACGATGATTATTATAATCATGGTATTCATAGTGCTGCTGATGATTATAATGATAATAAGCATCATAAAGAGTTCTATTTTGGCGATAATAACGCTGTTGTTCAAAACGTATGGTTTTTCCTCAACGATAATTACGTTACGCCATCCTTAAAAAAAACATTTTACGATCTCACCATCAAGGATGTCTTCGGTCGCTCCGTCCCAGTAACGTTACATTCGGCATCAACGTAAGCATCATAAACGGTCGACATTGACGTCACATGCGCAACGCCGCTAACCGGAAGTAGCGGCGATGAAAAGGCACACCGGGCGATTGTAGTTGGAGAGGAAGGCCGGATATTCCAGTCGCAGTATCGCGATGTCGTTCGCCGGGTAGGGTTCGCCTATGTATCCAGTCTCTTTAAACAATAAAGATATGAGTGATAGTAGTAACGCGTGTACGGACGTAGTTTTATCAAAAGGCATTTACACAATGACTCTTATAAAGGAAAGTTAAATAATAACCATTTAGTTAAGCGCTTAGTTATAAAGCCCTTTTAGCTTTTGGTGATGTAGCACTACAATACTCTATCGTATGTTTTGGTGACCCGAATTGTCTGCATCCAGTCATCGGAAGTGAACAAAGAGTCGACGCCGAGGACTACCGAGTATTCTGTATCCGAAGGCAGCTTTTTTTATCATACAATAAATAAGCGACTTACAATGCAAAATGTATCATTTTCATTGTGTATATATATTATACGTATTTTTTTTTAAATTACTTTACAACTCTATTTGTGCAGGCGTTTAATTATTAATTAATCAGGAATATCTTCAACCGTCGATTAAAGTTTAAAATAATGTGTGCTTTTGTTGAAGATATTCCTGATTAATTAATAATTAAACGCTTTTGATGTTTTTTATTTATTTAAATGACATTAACATAATTAATACATTAATTTATTATAAATGAATCATTGCACAGTTAATGTATGACTGTCGTTTTCAATTTACTTGACTGTCATGAAATGTGAAACGGATGCGTTATATCACGTTATAATCAAAATGGCGACGTCCATGCCGAGACATGTTTTTTCCGCAATTTATACCCTTGATTTCGTTTGTTTAATTTTTTGAAATGACGCTCACTTTCCAGCCATATCAGTAAACATGTGTGTGTTTTGCATATCTACACTTCATGGGCATAGCATATTTTAAGTTCCAATTTACTCTACTGAGGCATTTCCAGACTGAACTTATAACATTTCATGCGGAATAAAACTAAATGATATATGAATCAGGTTGATTTTTGTTTACGCGTTTGCGTTTTGTGATAATTCTGGGCAAAGTATGGGGTGAATTCCTCAATCGTTTTAAACCACAAACGTATGTAGTGATTTTTCAAGAGCAGTCACAGTGATATCCAGATTAGCCGCCCACACAGTATGACGGAACTTACCACTGAGTCTTGATTGCAGTCCGCACAAGCTAATGTCGGACGGCACTTACCGCTGAGACTTGATTAGAAGTCCGCACAGGCTAATGTAGGACGGCACTTACCGCTGAGACTTGATTAGCAGTCCACATAGGCTAATGTAGGACGGCACTTACCGCTGAGACTTGATTGCAGTCTGAACAGGCTAATGTAGGATGGAACTTACCGCTGAGACTTGTTGATTAGCAGTCCGCACATGCTAATGTAGGACGGCACTTACCGCTGAGACTTGATTAGCAGTCCGCGCAGGCTAATGTAGGACGGCACTTATCGCTGAGACTTTATTGCAGTCCGCACAGGCTAATGTAGGACGGCACTTACCGCTAAGACTTGATCAGTTCGCACAGGCTAATGTAGGACGGCACTTACCACTGAGACTTGATCAGTCCGCACAGGCTAACGTAGGACGGCACTTACCGCTGATACTTGATTAGCAGTTCGCACAGGCTAATGTAGGACGGCACTTACCGCTGAGACTTGATTAGCAGTCCGCACTGTCTAATGTAGGACGGCACTTACCGCTGAGACTTGATTAGCAGTCCGCACAGGCTAATGTAGGACGGCACGTACCGCTGAGTAGCAGTCCGCACAGGCTAACGTACGACGGCACTTACCGCTGATACTTGATTAGCAGTCCGCACAGGCTAATGTAAGACGGCACTTACCGCTGAGACTTGATCAGTCCGCACAGGCTAATATAGGACGGAACTTACCGCTGAGACTTGAGTAGCAGTCCGCACAGGCTAACGTAGGACGGCATTTACCGCTGAGACTTGATTAGCAGTCCACACAGGCTAATGTAGGACGGCACTTACCGCTGATACTTGATTAGCAGCCCACACAGGCTAATGTAGGACGGCACTTACCGCTGATACTTGATTAGCAGTCCACACAGGCTAATGTAGGACGGCACTTACCGCTGAGACTTGATTAGCAGTCCACACAGGCTAATGTAGGACGGCACTTACCGCTGATACTTGATTAGCAGTCCACACAGGCTAATGTAGGACGGCACTTACCGCTGATACTTGATTAGCAGTCCACACAGGCTAATGTAGGACGGCACTTACCGCTGATACTTGATTAGCAGTCCGCACAGGCTAATGTAGGACGGCACTTACCGCTGATACTTGATTAGCAGTCCACACGGGCTAATGTAGGACGGCACTTACCGCCGAGACTTGATTAGCAGTCCGCACAGGCTAATGTAGGACGGCACTTACCGCTGAGACTTGATCAGTCCGCACAGGCTAATCGAACAATGCCAAAGAAAAGGAAAGTGCCGCCCCTGATTAGCCTGTACGTATGCCTTAATCCCCTTTTTGCAATAGTTTGGATCATATGAATAGGTCATTTGCATTAAATAAATGAATAACGCACAATTATATACTCATTATGATACTGGGGTATCATTTCTCATATAAATATCTAATGGATGTTGCATTGTATTGAGAACCTACGTCTCATAGATTTAAAGTCATACAACATATTTTATAACTTTGATATATTCCATTTCAGGTTTCAAAATTAATAAGCAATCCGGCATTCTGCATTCACAAGATATATGACCGATACAGGGAATCTAGATGAACAAATATGACTATCAAGAAACTTTGAATTAAACATATAGTATGCAAGATTATATAGTGCAGGTGTGCGTTATGGCATGCAATTCTACAGCAGCTAGACGATTTACATTCTCTCATCTACCAGAAATTTTGCACTGAGTTTTAAGCTTTAGAACATTTGTGAACGGCATCATTAATATTACTTAAAGCAACATTAACAAATTGAATCGCAAAGTAACAGTTATGATTTGACATTTGGATTAACATTACCGTTTGAGTTTATGAGATTGACACATGGGGATTACAAACACTAACGAATAACAAATTCAGTTACAAGTCATGTACATAACTCTTCAAAGCGTTAAAATAACGGACACATAACATTTTAAAGGAGCTTTAACTTTTTAGAGATGAATCAAACAAGCCTTCTCATTACGTTAAACGATTGTTAACAAATCGTAAATATGTAATATATTATGAAACATTGTAAAGTATCAAAATTCATTTTCTAGTGTACTAGTTATAATGTTTTCCATCTAAAGCATATATACATTTCCGAAAAAAAAAATGCCTCAAAGAAAAGTTCTGATATATGTTTGCGCTATCAATAAATGTTAGGATATTAATAAACAAGATAAACGTTTAAGTATTATCACAACTGGTTAGTTACCTGTTAATTTTGATAAGACATTTGTCATTGACAGATATTTGAATAATCCAGCGCTTCACTATTCTTTCCGGAACACCACAAGAAGCGGGAATGTATCGGCCGGCTAAGATTCGCATTCCGAGTGATAGACAAACAGTTTCCTTTCGTCGCAATAACGCCAGCAGAGAAGCCGACTACATTATTTAAAACCAAAGCGATGAAGGCACTGAATTTGTTCGCTGTTGTATAATCTTAGACGCAACTCAGTTTTCAAAATTATGTTATAGCTATTTATATCGCAAGTTTGAAATGAACACAACCCATTCACATTTATAAAGAGTGTGTCTTAAAGCACAGGTCGAGATGTGTTTTTTTTCTAATCATTAATAAAAAGGTAATTTAAGCATCCTTTTGGGAAAACAGGACTTAATGCATATGCATTTATTTTCATTCCAGTACCAGAGACTGTTTTTACACGAAAAACACCATAAAATCAGAAAGAATCGTCTTTGATTAGCTTGTGCGCATTGCACAGGCTAATCAGTGTGCACAGACTAGTATTATTATTTTGATGCATTATGCCCCGTTTTCCCTGAACGCAGCCAATATGTACAGATTTCAATGATAAACACTAGACTGGCCAATGTCGTCTTACAAGTTGTTTAACACTATTGATTAAATACACACTGCAGTAGTAGAGCAGACGCTTCTAGCATTCGTCGTCTGCAGGTAGTTAAGACATGCAGAGGTTATCGTTCATAGCTTAGCAAACAGCAGACTGACTTCAGTTATTGTTCCTAGCGTAGTTAAAATCAAACTGGCTTGCAAAACTGCCTCTCTACATAAGTGTGAGCTAACGCTCATAACTAACAACAAGCAGCCGCGCTCTTGGAAAATGGGGCTTAATGTATGTGCATACATTGTCGTCCAATATTAGCATGTGAAATCCGCACACGCTAATCAGAGAAGACACTTTCCGCTTTTATTGTAATTTTCGTTTAAATGAAGTCTCTTCTTAGCGATAATCCAGTTTAGACGGAAAGTGTCGTCCCTGATTAGCCACGCTTAATGCGCTATTGCCACAAAACAGCGGGGTAAATTATGACATAAAATACGCTATAAATGATATGATTTTTACGTGGCGTATACATAATTTTGAAAATCCATATTCTTATCAGAGATGCTTTCGGTGTTAAAATTAAAGCCTGAAACATTAGCCTAGAGTGCGACGGAGGTGTTGCCTATCAAGATGTAGCGGTATTCGTCAGGGTCTAAACGGAACAGAGACTTCAGCGATATTCCCGGGGATCCGATTTCTATTGTCCAAACGGATTCCACAGGGATTCATTTGTCATTTCCAACTGATTGTATTTGTGCGGAATTTAGCTGCTGACCACTACGTTGTGATCGTTTTTTATTTGTAGAGTCGCTTCCCGTATCAATGGCGGTGTAGACGTTTAGGATCCGATTGAGCCTCGTTCTGGGAAAACTGGATTGTATACATGTACGTAAAGTGTCGTCCCAGATTAGCGTTAGCAGTCCGAATTTGGTAAACAGAAGGTTTTATACATGTACGTTAAGTGTCGTCCCAGATTAGCGTTGGCAGTCCGCAAAGGGTAAACAGAAAGGTGTATACATGTACGTAAAGTGTCGTACCAGATTAGCGTTAGCAGTCCGCATTGGGTAAACAGAAGGTGTTACATATGTACGTAAAGTGTCGTACCAGATTAGCTGTAGCAGTTCGCATTGGTTTAACAAAAGGTTTTATACATGTATGTAAAGAACCCGCAAAGGGTAAACAGAAGATTTTATACATGTACGTAAAGTGTCGTCCCAGATTAGCTTAAGCAGTCCGCATAGGGTAAACAGAAGGTTTTACACATGTACTTAAAGTGTCATATCAGATAAGCGTAAGCACTTCGCATATGATAAACATAAGGTTTTATACGCGTACGTAAAGTGTCGTCCCAGATTAGCGTTAACAGTTCGCAAATGGTAAACAGAAGTGTTTATACGTGTACGTTCAGGGTCGTCCCAGATTAGCGTAAGCAGTTCGCATATGGTAAACAGAAGGTTTTATACATGTACGTAAAGTGTCGTCCCAGATTAGCGTAAGAAGTTCGCTTATGGTAAACATAAGGTTTTATGCGTGATGTAAAGTGTCGTCATAGATTAGCGTAAGCAGTCCGCATAGGGTAAAAAGAAACGACACTTTCCGCCTAAGTTGGATTCTTCTTTAAAGGAGACTTTCCTCAAATTAACTATTCCATAAAAGCGAAAAGTGTCGTCCCTAATTATTAGGCCGTTCGGACATGCCTAAGCCCCGTTTCACAGAACGCGGCACAAGTGAATACAAATGTGTGGTCCGTGCAAGCAGTCAAATGTACACGTTGAATCATTTCAACGATTCGTGTTCTACTCTAAAGTAATGGTAACATTGCTTCAAGTATAAAGAAAAACAACTATAATCAATTCAGGGCCACTTCGCGTTCAATTTACCGTTGGTTTTCTATCAACAAATAACTCGTATCGCTTTACCTAAACATCATGCAAACTTCGATTGTGTTTTCATGTAAACTGTTTAACAGTTTATCAGTTTATTTAAGTCTAATCCACAATACATTATAACAATTATAACAATAAATGATGCATAGCATGTATGAATGTAATGTAAATGATCTATGTGCATCAACCAAATAAATGCTCTTTTAAGTGGTGGGGGAACTATTGAAACGGCACTAATACACAGCCTGGCTCCTACAAACATATACGTGTTCGTATTAATCGTAGGTAAATTTAAGGTAAATTTAACTAGTTCTATCAAAACATCTTTGGGACTAATAATCTTTGGGAATATCGAATACCTATCTCACTAAGAATATGATTTCATGATGAAAATTCCCTGCACACAACTTTTAATTGTTGACACAATATACAAATTCAAAACATACAATAAGATAATTGATGAAAATAAATATGCGAGCAATACTTTTTACTCACGAATTATGTAGTCATACAGACAGCCCTTTGACCCGTACTTTGTTGTTTATACATTACTCGTACCCTAGCAGTTCACATGGTGTCAACAACTCTGGCCTAAACATAGGTATAGAGCACTAATGCGCTTTTTCGGCATGGTTGTTTACCCAGCTTTTCAATTTAAATGAATTTTACATAACGCCAGCAGACACGCATATAAATATTTTCGAATATTTCATAGGCTGATTCGAGATAAAACCTCTGAACTTTGGCTACATTACTATGTCTGTGCTCAGCGGAAAGGATGTAGCACTGTTCAGTGTAAGGAATTTCGGACTACTGTATGTTCAAACGACACAAATTGTGGCCCAGTTACGCGTTAACATCTATCTCCTAGAGTTTCAATGTCAGTACTCGTTCACTAAATCGTCCGGTGAATATATAATTGACTATCGATGAACACAGTTTTGCTTTAAAGATGAGAAAACATACATTACCGAAATAGTAAAGTGTCACGATAAGAGGAAAATCGTTCAATTATCCAACCACAATGTTTGCCGTACTCGGTCAGCACGTGTGGAAATTGTTCATGAACGTCTGGATAGGCCGCCATTATTTACAAGTTTGCTATTTTGAATTCAATTTTGTATCGAAAAGCATTGTGCTAAAATGTGCCATTTACAATTCGCAATGAGATTTTTAATGACCCTCGTCATGCAAAAATGGATCTTTATTTCGTATGCGCCAATCCTATATATAGCCCATTGAGTGAATTTATAGCCAATAGCATCGCCTCTGACCAGACTGCGAAAAACACACATGTTGGGTTTAAGATACTCTGAACAAAACGCATAAGACCCATTTTTGCATGACGCGGCTATGCAAGTGTGGTTTAAATGTGTCAAAGAAAACTGCGTTTATATCAAATATTAACATACGATTTATATTTTGATAATGAAGAAATATACTCATAATAAGGCATGTGAGGACACATATGATGTGCGCTCCCGTAGTATAATTTTATCTACTGACACTAATGTGTGGTTTGACAATGATATCACACATTTCATGCGACAATTATGCGTCTTTCAAGTAAAAAAAACGTATAATAATATACAAATGCATGCATTTTAGTGTTCTTTAGTGTAATTTTGTAATAATATTTTGGTTGCTTGTTAGACAAGAAGTAGTGCAACAACAACAGTAATATTGTTCACATGTGAATACGCATTTAAGAGTACGTTTGTAGTCGTGGTCAGAAGGTATTCATGTCATCGATCACGCCTCCCTAACTTTTTCTAACAAATTATTTTAAAACAGATGCGAATACGTCTCTCATGTTCGCTCTAGCCTGTTAAGAAACATTTATGCCGATTTGTACTTTGTAGCCATATACTTACAGTTACTGGTCACGCGATTTTCCAATATGTTGCTATCAAATGGTCAGCATTCTTTTCACAAAACATTGTTTTCGATTGTTTAGAGATTAAGAAATTCTTATGGTGTATAATGTACATCTCTTTTTGACCAACGTAAATACAGTGATTCATATTGTTTAACCATTTAACGACCTTGGACTAAAATATAATATTACTTATTAAAACAACATAATAAATACATGTTTGATATAAGTTTGTATTCTGTTGAATATATATGTGTGACATTTCATCACTTCAGCAATTATACTTTACATTTCAACAGAATTTCAGACAAGACCAAATCACTATAATCCCCTGACTTGGAAGATATGACATGTAAATATGTTTGATACGAAAAATAAAAATTCATATAAATGTGTACTAGATGTTAGCTTTAAGAACGAAAACAAATTTTCAGAACGAACACATGTTTCTCCCATTCATTTAGCCTGATTTCAGATAGTGGTCAACATTTGTCTTAAATAATCCCAAAGTGCCACATTGAATCAAGTACAAACTAAAAATCACATATTTTATTAAACGTTCTGCCTGACATACTTAACCTACTCTCAATAGGAGTGGGCTTTGTCTACTGAAAATACCAATCATGGCGTGAAATGTACGTGTGCACAGATTAACGTGTACGTTTTTAAGTTTGTCATTCCCATGAATTAGTGACTTGTTCCCATGATTAAGAACGTCATTCAATTGACTTACTTTCTCATTCCCATGGGTAAGCTTTTTCATTCTCAATACAAAGTTATCTCGTTCCCACTACCTTATTAATCGTGGGAACAACATAAAATGTCTTTGGAGCGACATACATAATATCTGCATGAAGAACAATCCCCAAGTGAAGATCTGTCAGAATAGTAATTAAGAATTTGAAAGGTATCCGAGTCTGACCAAAGAATGACGGGGGACAAACGAAAAAACAGAGAGACAGACCAAATCACAATATGCCATCGCCAAAAGGGAAATTTATATAGAAGTGAGGAAACAATTAACATACATTTTTTATTTGCAATAACAACATTTTTTTCACAGTACAACAATATTCCTGCTCTATGCATGGCTATATACATTAAATGGAGTGAAACAACAAGAGATGGATCAGCAAATCACATACATTAACATGATTATATCCCTAAACATACCAAAACTACAATGATACTATATTATATGACATGTGCTATGTCTTAAAAAAACAACAACAATTAATGTGCACCAAACTACAGAAATTATTCAATTCAATAACACAAACATTATAACCGTGCATAGGCAATTATTTATCCTGATTAAGTCCTGATCATTATTGATACACAATCAATTGTTAAAAGACCTGGTGGTATGTTGCATAAAGTTTTCTTTATTCAACAAGTTTATCTTTTGCAAAATTTTAATTTGGGATAATCGAACAAATTAAGACATGATTTTGAACCTTAAATCTACTTTTAACAATATAGTTTATTGCTTATAAATAGGTTGTTTATATATTATAGAAACAATTTTATTATAGCTAAGTATACATACAAATAAACAAAATATATTTTTGTTGGAAATAAAAAATCGAAAGCAAAAATTTGAAATATTACACAATTTTGTCCAATAAAAAGCTGTGTATAATTGTTCAACAACAAAGCAGACATGTTTAATGCAAAGCAAGCTGAGTATAAACAACCATGTGTGTATGGAATCCAATCATAGATTTGTTGGGAGTTTTACGGAACCTGGCGGCAGTGAATGCGCGTCAACGACATTTAATATGGAGAGGTCAACATGAAAACAGCTTTTACATAACTTGTAAACAAGAACCTAAAAGCAACCATTCAAAACTGGAAAATAGTCACAATCAATTAACAGCTATAGTTCAAAATTAGACACCTTGACAAGCAACAAGTCAATAAATAAAAATTAATATATTAACACATATTGCTTCAGTGTTAAAATATACAATGTGATTTTGTATAAGAACATGCACTTATAATATTCAGAATACCAAACTTTTAGCACTGTATGGCCAATTTTGGCAATTAAAATATGATGAACTTAAATTGATGCCATACTGGTGAATTTGGTATAACGCATAGAAATAAATAATTATGCAAACCATATTTCTTTAATGATTATTGAATGAATATAATATAAAGTTTATAGTGTGGAATAATTAAAAAAAAAGATTCAATGTTCTTGTTACGTTGAGAGGTACAATTATACTCTAACAAGGGAGACGACTTTTATTTAGTATATCACAGTTGCTGTCCCTTGAATCGTTCTTCACTGTTTTCCAAATTTCCAGATAATAGTTGCTTATTATAATAACTGAAAAGCTTGACATAAAACAAGGTGTTTTTAATGCTTAAAGTATGTTAATGATCTGATATTCTGCATGTCTGAATTAACTATACAAGTTAATTTGCACAATTATCCGAAGCAATTCTTTTGTTCTATTGCCTGATATGTTAATGATGTTTAATATGAAACAATTTTGTACAAATGAATTCAAACAGTGAATGTATCTGTTTGAAATGGCAACATTTCATGAATAATGTACAGACAAAAACATTATCTTTGCAGTTGATCTATTTACAAATGACAAAATAAACTTATATACAGTGACACATAAATCTGTGTTACGTTATTCACTTATTACATTAGAAAAGCTGGTCGCAAATGTGTACATACAAATATTTAAAGCATAATGAACTTTTAATGCTAGAATGCAAATGTCAACATAAATGATGAGCCTGTCAGAATATGATACAACAAGAACAATCTACAACCATATCTAGGATCATTATTCATAAAAATACTCACTTTGAAACAAACTTACTTGTGGAGGAATTGCTTTTCAACAAAGAAAGCATCCTTTTTTTAATAATTAAACAAACTCTATTACAATTAAGATGCACTTCTAAATTCCACTTTCTTTAAATAGGTTTTCCATTAATGTGTGCATTAATTATCGCAATATGCATGTACATTCACACAATTTTTATAACGCGCTTAACTATTGTTAATATTAAACAAAGTATCTGTTGTCAATAAATAAATTAATAATTAATCGAAGGTTAATTTAGTTTGAATAAATGAAATAACTATTTGATATTTTACTATTACATCACAACATGAAATTCTTGATAAAATACTGCATCAAAAAAGCAAACTGATGATAAATGAACACAGACAGAATGACAGACATATCAAAATAGAAGCATCACAATTATGAACCGTTCTGATCAATTATTTTACCTAGCACATATTGCTATTTTATAGGTAAAAACTTAAAATAAGCATGTCTTGTTTATACAATAAATACATTAAATATTGTCGAAGGTATCAGCATTATTTAAACAACTTTGTGAAGTCTTAAAATCAATGTTTAAAAAATAATTGTACAATCATTTTGTCTGTCAGTTTACGATAATCAGGATAAAGCTATATAGTCAGTTTCTGAATACAGACAAAATAGTAGTACTTGCATTATTTTCCTCTTGAAATAATACTTTACATTACTGCTATTACTAAGTTTCCCCTTATCATATTGGTCTATTTACCAATATATAACAAAATACTTAATCATCAAGATACTGTCAGTATCATTATAACCATACAATATGAAATAAAGATTTTTCTTCCCATACAATTGGACTGTACACACGAGACAAAGTTGCTGGTTATAGGACATGGCTGGTAAAAACACTTGGCTGGTCACATGACTTGGCTGGCCACAGAACTAAGCTGATCCTAAGACTTGGCTGATCACAAGACGTGTCTGATCACAGGACTTGTCTGATCACAGGACTGGGCTGATCACAGGAGTGGGCTGATCACAAGACGTGTCTGATCACAGGACTGGGCTGGCCACAAGACGTGTCTGATCACAGGACTTGGCTTATCACATGACTTGTCTGATCACAGGACTTGGCTGATCACAAGACTTGTCTGATCACAGGACTTGGCTTATCACAGGACTTGTCTGATCACATGACTTGTCTGATCACAAGACTTGTCTGATCACAGGACTGGGCTGGCCACATGACATGTCTGGCCACAGGACTTGGCTTATCACAGGACTTAACTGGTCTTACTGTGCTTTGTCATTCCCTCAATTTTATCTTAACAGTGACAGGCGTTTTCTTGCCTTCCCAATATTTCAAGATGAGGAATATTTCAGGCTGTCTTTTTGATTGGCCGGTTTAATTACATCGAATGGGATCTGAAATAAAGTAAGGTATGTTACTGTTAATTTCAGTTCATTAGTCTGATTGTGTTACTTAGGAAAGCAGTGAAAAAGAACAAAACTGACATATGGTGCTTAAGCTTCTTTGATTTGAATTTATAGATAGGTGGTCCGAGATATATTCCTTAATTATTAAATATTTACGGCAAAATAATATGAACATGTAATGAAAAAAAGTTTTTTTTATCCCAAATTCCACTAATGCAAAAGGAAGCTGATATAAAATACACAACAGTACACGTCCACATGCTGATTAACATGTTTGGAGAGTTGCATAACAAAATAAGAAATATGTTTTGAGGTTATATATGCCACACAACCTGACAGGCGGACAAACGTTTAGATGGACCAGTGTTTCCTTAAACTGTCTCTGAAAGTAGGTATTTACAAAAAGCCTACACACGTCTCACAAACTCACATAGGTTCTATGTGCAGGATGTTCACAGGCAGCAGGTCAGATAACATGGAGAGGTGAGACTCTCAATACATCGACAGCTGCTGGCTTGAAAGCTGTGATTGTAACTGCATCCAGAACAAACTTAACGCCTTGATATTCGGGTTGTCTGGAAAAAGTAGATTGTGTGTCAAACTTGACAGATAATTGTGCAAATATGTCAAGCATTTTTTGCATTACAGAAATTCTCTTTGTCAACCTTAAGCTTCCATATTGCTTAGCCAACATAAACAGATTTGAACAGAACCAATTTTGTGGCAACAACGTTTCAGAGATGGAAAGCTTCTGAAAATAATATAGACATGCAATGCAGTCATTTTATATCAACAGAGAATATGTGTTGAATTAATTTCAGTATATTATTCAACTTTATTTCACAGGTGGTTATAGAGAAACAAATATGTTCACCAGATGCATAGCAATGGGGGAAAGGGACTTTCTCTTAATCCCGGAGTGTAATAAATATCCTAATATTTCATCACTTAACATTGGCAATACTTAAAAATACATGAAAATAGCTTAGATATCATGTCTTTGCATAATACTGTATTAATGTGGGATCTTAGTCAAGTGGTGGGATGCTGGTCTAGGAATCGAAAGGTCCCAAGGTAGAATTCTGCTCAGACCACAGAACTGTGCATATCAAACAATTAATCTCATTCTTGTTCTATTGGGTACCTGTGAGGGAAATAAGCAAATCTGCTGTGGTTGCATACTGTATGTACTGAATGTAAACTGACGACTTATATCCCAGTGATCTGGTACCCCAGTGTACGTTTTGCAATGGTTAGGGGACTTACCTATTGGGATGTAGTGGCTGAGTTGGAGTTGTTAGGATTTTTCTCTGTGAACAGAGAACCAGCTCTTTGCGCATCACTGACATATGTCCCTGTAAACCAAATAATTAATGCATTCTGAAATAGCATCAGTTGTATTGGAGGTCAATCAATGTTGTTTGATTAAATAATATAAAAGCTGCGCCATGAGCGCATGATACGCCCGTCGTTCGCCAATGAAGTAGTAAGGTAATAAATAACCCTTTGAATCATTTTTTTACTTCAGTTTATTTGTATTTGAATACATGGTTTATTTTATAAGTACATGAGCATGGAAATCACGAAATTTTGACGAACAAAGTCCCATAACTCTGGAACGACAATTCAGAATTCCGTCAAAAACGAAAGGGGATCAGGGTTTATCAATATTAAGATTGTGTTGAAATTTGAAAAAAATCCATCGAAGGATATTTGAGCTACAGTAGGACATTCAATGAAATCACGAAATTTTGACGAACAAAGTCCCATAACTCTGCAACGACAATTCAGAATTCCGTCAAAAACGAAAGGGGATCAGGGTTTATCAATATTAAGATTGTGTTAAAATTTGAAGAAAATCTGTCAAAGGATATTTGACGTAGCGTACGACATTAACAGACGGACGGACGGACGGACGCGGGGTATACCATAATACGTCCCGTCATAGACGGGCGTATAATAAGAAATACATTATTTTTGAAGGCTCTTGATACAATTGAGGTATACAATAAACATTTCACACACACAGCCTACTATATACTGTGCACTTGATACAATCATTTTCATCCATATCTAACCAATCTGCATTAAGTTACGTGTAACTCCAAAAACGTTGGACGGACATAAGGAAGAATGGAAGGATGGAGAGAATTCTACAATTCTAAACGACCTCCCCCCTGCACCCTTTCAAGGCAATACAAAAAGGCAACTATTATGAATATTTACAATTACGTAATGAATTAAGTTTAAGTTACCAGCAACGATAGGGTATTACCAATGTATAACATGCACACACTATTGAAATAAAATTTTGAGTAGTAACACACTGCACATTATACAAGGTAAATTACAGGACCAATGTACCTTGTAGAAGAGGTAATATCAGCCCACTTGGCAGGAAAGTTTGGAGCCCCAGCTTTAGACTGGCTGCACCTATCCGGGCCCAGCTTACCAGACAGCCTGTTGTTCAGCTGGGTACCGATCTATGACTGCATGGGATCCTGTAGGGACCAGCTCTTAAAACAAAATTCAGGAACTTAAATAAATATTGGAGGGAATAATTGTATAATGTGCTGAAGTCGTTTAAATAATTGTTTTGCGAAAATAAATACAATTTAACAAGTCTATTACAGCGGATTTTATATGCAAGGATAAACGCTTCGTTCAAGGGCTGA
Source organism: Dreissena polymorpha (assembly GCF_020536995.1). Taxonomy (NCBI): domain Eukaryota; kingdom Metazoa; phylum Mollusca; class Bivalvia; order Myida; family Dreissenidae; genus Dreissena; species Dreissena polymorpha. The sequence goes on along the minus strand of NC_068355.1, from coordinate 189,469,399 downwards.
ATTTCGGCCGAAATGTAGACAAAACTATGCATTGACCTTCTATGATTAAACCTGATATTAGATCAATTGCTATTTGCTATTTATGTACCAAGTGGATTAATTTAAAAAAAAACATACTTACCATTTGATGCTTGGACCTTTTTCTCAATCAGGCAGAAAAAATACTGATGTTAAGTGAGCTATATGAGCCTCATTCTGGGAAAATAGGGCTTAATGTATGTGCAGTCTGCACAGGCTAATCTGGGATGACACTTTAATAGGACTTAATGTATGTGCAGTCTGCACAGGCTAATTTGGGATGACACTTTAATGGGAATCAATGTATGTGCAGTCTGCACAGGCTAATCTGGGATGACACTTTAATAGGACTTAATGTATGTGAAGTCTGCACAGGCTAATATGGGATGACACTTTAATAGGACTGAATGTATGTGCAGTCTGCACAGGCTAATCGGAGATGACACTTATATAGGACTCAATGTATGTGCATTCTGCACAGGCTAATATGGGATGACACTTAAAGCACATTCATGAAGCCCCATATCCCAGATCACGTCTCTTAAACTTATTGCTGTTCTTGTTGCTGCTTCTGCTGCGACCAGGCCAACGACAGAGATGAAGCCCTGACGCCAATTCGCCATCCCAAACCCGGAACTGTTGTTGAATTGCGTCAATCGCAGACAGCTCATCTGTAGTAAGGCTCACATTTTTGGAAAGCAACATATCGAGGTCAGTCACATTAACAAACGAGTCACGCAACGCCTGCTCTCTGTTGAATCAGATCGTTTCAGTTCGAGCGACTCGTTCGGAACAATGTGTCGATGCCCAGCTCGGTTGTTGGAAGCGTTGATGTAGCCTTCTTGGGAGATGTTTATAAGAGGCTTCCTACATGTAGGCTGACGCAAGACAAACTGAATTTCTTTAATTAGTTGTTGTATTTGTGCCCAAACTGGGTCGGAATTGTCTTGCACTTTCACTTAAAAAACGTTTGTTTTGTTGTCTAATAATGTTTGCTTAAAAGGAAATGACAAGCAAACTAAACTCTGATCTTTTTAGTGACAAATGAATATGCACTGTAACAAATTACTTTACACACCTCTTTTTTGAATGCCAAACATTTCATATATTATTGATATTGAGGATATCGCAATTAGAACTCAGAATAGCAATGTATCAATATGTTACGTGCACAAACTTTAAATTGAAATTTTGGTGTTTAAAACTGCGAAACATTCATTGTAAAGTACACTGTGTTGCAAGTGTAATATTGCAAAGGGCTGAGTTTGAGTTTTGATAAACTTCAGGTTGAGAGTTGAAAGGATTACTGGACCACACAACACAACTGCTGTCATTTTTCAAAGTCTTCTTTTGCATCGATTCAATGAGAGGACCTTTGGGCTGTGAGTGGGAAGTGCTCATAACAAAACCAGACATGTTCACTTTTAACAACTTGTTTACAATAATAGGCAGAATTCGCGTCTGATGCACACCCAATGGATGTATTGTGCTCTGGGTGTTCACAACCAAGTCATTACTGCTTTTCTATGTCAGCATGGATGTATTGTGCTCTGGGTGTTCACAACCAAGTCATTACTGCTTTTCTATGTCAGCATGGATGTATCGTGCTCTGGGTGTTTACAACCAAGTCATTACTGCCTTTCTATGTCAGCATGGATGTATCGTGCTCTGGGTGTTATCAACAAAGTCATTACTGCCTTTCTATGTCAGCATGGATGTATTGTGCTCTGGGTGTTATCAACAAAGTCATTACTGCCTTTCTATGTCAGCATGGATGTATCGTGCTCTGGGTGTTATCAACAAAGTCATTACTGCCTTTCTATGTCAGCATGGATGTATCGTGCTCTGGGTGTTATCAACAAAGTCATTACTGCCTTTCTATGTCAGCATGGATGTATCGTGCTCTGGGTATTCACAACCAAGTCATTACTGCCTTTCTTTGTCAGCATGGATGTAGCGTACTCTGGGTGTTCACAACCAAGTCATTACTTCCTTTCTGTGTCAGCATGGATGTATAGTGCTCTGGGTGTTCACAACCAAGTCATTACTTCCTTTCTGTGTCAGCATGGATGTATCGTGCTCTGGGTGTTCACAACCAAGTCATTACCGTCTTTCTTTGTCAGCATGGATGTATCGTGCTCTGGGTGTTCACAACCAAGTCATTACTGCCTTTCTGTGTCAGCATGGATGTATCGTGCTCTAGGTGTTCACAACCAAGTCATTACTGCCTTTCTTTGTCAGCATGGATGTATCGTGCTCGAGGTGTTCACAACCAAGTCATTACTGCCTTTCTTTGTCAGCATGGATGTAGCGTGCTCTGGGTTTTCACAACCAAGTCATTACTGCCTTTCTGTGTCAGCATGGATGTATAGTGCTCTGGGTATTCACAACCAAGTCATTACTGCCTTTCTTTGTCAGTAACATTTCCAAAAGTCCATTCTATTATGATATTTTGGCCGCTGAGAGGACAATCTGGGGCAGTCCATAACCCTACTGTAATCCAAACTATTAACAGCAGAAGTATCATTCTAGGAAAGCTTACGCTTTTATTGTTCCTTAATTTTCTCCCGTTCAATTTCTGTTTGTCCCATAAAGATTGGAACAAGTTATTAAACTTTTTATTCTTCATGAAATTTGTTGTGATGTCCAACAGCAACAACTGACTGTTAGCGTTACCATAACTACTGCTATAACTTTTCGTGTCTGTAAAACTCATCCCTCTCAGGCCCACGCGGAACTCTAGCTTAACAAAACTACCCAGGCTTATATGTGGACAACTTGACTTGGGCATTGCGTTTGTTCAGAACAGAATTATGCTCAGAATTTCCTGCAGAACGGAGTTGTTCAACGATGCTGACTTTTTCAGGAGGTCAAGGGGGAAGAGTTAGAAGTCAGGTGAGGGGAAGGGTCGTTCTGGACTGGGGCTCCTGCAGGTGGGACACGTGCGGTTGCTGGGCCAACTTGATATCAATGCTGGTGCTCTGCTGAAAACAACAACAACACAGTGGGTGATAGGAACTTGTAACAATTATATTATAATCTATAACAAACTATGCCTCTTGACAGGTTGTGAAGGTTTTCAACAACATGAATTTCTAATCCGGCATTTTATTGGTTCCTTGTCCTTAATAGCATGAACATAAATACAATTAAGTCATTTTGTATACCTTTAAGAGGAAAGTGTTGTCCATGAATAGCCTGTGTGGACTGCACAGGCTAATCTGTGACAACAATTTAAGCACATGCATAAGGCCCCATTTTTCCACATCACAGCTTATTTATGTATTAGCCAATTTTTTGCTGCATAACAAAAAGAAGGAAAACCATCTGGTTAAAAATTTAATAATTTGTAATTGTACTTATTCTATTAATCACATCACTTTTAAAATGCCATTAGATATGTTTTATTGTTAATATATATTTCAATAAATGGGAGGCAACAATATTAATATTTAATAATAATATTAATGTCTCACCAATGTTGAAAAAAAAACACACACACACATATTATATTACCATGCCTTTACAGATCTTTGATGGTTAAAATCTGTTTAAATTCACACTAGAAAACAGTTTTAAAGTCCATCAACAAGTAAGTTGTAAGACATAATAAAAATAAATAAAACATTAAACAACTTAAGGGCAAAAACTCACTGCTGGTGCAGATCTAAAGTTCTCTCCCTTGTTAGTTTCAGCTAAAATGTCCCTCATGTTGCAATACGAGGACATGGAAAGGCTGCGTCACCCTCACAACGCTGGACTTTGATTTGGCTGAGTCTTTCACTACTCCTTTGTCTTCTGTGCATAGCAGTTGCTGTGACATTGAGAAAACCAATATGAAGTCTTTTGAACTAGTAAATAAGTAATACACCAGCAATTTTTTTGCCAAATTAAAAAAAGTATCTGTAACACACCAATGAGGAAAATTAGCGTAATAATATCAAACATCGGGAAAATTCTATCTTTTAATTTGGGAATTATAGGTCTTTTTAATTGCATGGAACTTTAATTGCACAAATCCAATCAAAATATATTCTTTGACATGCGTTTTTGTTGAAATGTTCAGTTTCAGTGCTCATTTTATTAGTCCACTTGCATATACCGGTAAGGAAGTGCCTATTATGTGTACTTTATAAAGATGGAAAGAAAAGGCTTTTTTTTCACATACCCATTGGAGTAAAAATTACTGTGAAACCATTATTATTCGTCAGACATTAATTTTCGTCTTTTTCGTCCTTCGACTGATGGACGAATTCAAGATCCTAACAAACAATCATTTCCCATATTTGAAACAAATAAGACTGAATTACCGTAGGCATGAGGCATTTAAATCCAGCGTTATCCACGCATATACACAGGGCTCGAAATTAACACTTGCACACTCGCAAAATGCGAGAAAAAAAGATTGCAAGGTAAGTTATAAGCCACTAGTATTTTTTGCAAGTAAAGAAATAGTGAAAAAACGAGTTATATTGCTAAATGCGTTCGACGGCGTGAACGCTACACCGTACGTCAATTTTTTGAACATCCAAATACCCATATGCGGAAGCGCGCACCTTGTTTGTAGACTGGTATACTTATAGTACAGATACCCGGATGGTATTGATAAAAAGAACATGAAACAGTCGACCATTCACACTAAATTTAAATCGGGTTTTGACACAAAGGGGTGTACATCACCCAGTGTACTGACAACTGACATTTCCTGTAAGACGCGAATGCAAAAAGGCTTTATCGAATGCGTAGACTTCGTTTAGGTATAATAGTGTTGATTAGCGCTTATTGTTAACAACTTTATTACCCATTGTGTGTATTGTGATTTTCAGGGGTGTTGCAGATTATACCAACAACACGCGGCGAATCCGGATTAAAGACAATACTATTAAATGCAATTAAATATGACTATGTGTGATCAACACCAGACTGAAATATATTCTGCGCTTTTATTACAAATTAATAAAGAACATATTGATTTGTGTTTGGTTGTTTGGTTTTAACTGCATCTACTATTTTTGTACATTTACATAAAAACCCGTACCTTCGTTGTTTAAAACACTCGTTAACGGTTATTCAGTCCCACTTATCCGCTAATCATAACAAAGAACGTGTCAATGACATAAAATAATAAGGGACAGTTACTATCACCTGAAATAACAGACTTGTTAATTGGCATATGCCAAACAAGGCCCACCTCCTGCAAGTGACTACCAAGTGTTACCCCTCTTTCCCCAGCACGATTTTTTGGCAACCGCTTATTACATGTATTACAAACATTACAAACAAATCAGACGCTTTTTTTTCAAAACCAGAAATGGACGAATTTAATTGCTGACGAAATAGTCATTTTTTTAAAAAGGACGAAATTTCGTGCTGACAAAAATAAATGGTTTCACAGTAAGCAAATCAGGGAGGACACTTTGGATTATTATAAAGAAGATACTTCTTTCTATCAAAACCACATTAAAGAGCAAATTGATGTCCCTCATTAGCCTGTACTGACTGCACAGGCTAATATGTGACAACAAGTTAAGCACATGCATTAAGCCCCATTTCCCCACAGCACAGTTTATTTATCTTTATAGCATGATTTTTTCTAATTGTACTCATTATATTAATCTCTTCTTTTATAATTCCTTTACAGATGTTTAACTGTTGATATATTTTTCAATAAAGGAGGAAACAATTAAATATTAATGTCTTTGCAAAGTTGCAAAAAACACACACACAATATTTTACCATGCCTTTACAGATATTTGATTGTTAAAATGTGTTAAAATTCACACTAGAAAACAGTTCCAAAGTAAATCAACATGTAATAAAGTTGTTAGACATATTTAAACAAACAACTTAAAGGGCTACAACTCACTGCTGATACATATCTTCAATTCTCTCCCTTGTTAGTGTCATTGATTAAACAGCAACTTAAAAGCAAACCCCACTGCTGGTGCAGATTTTTAATTATCTTCCTTGTCAGTGTCAGCTAAAATAATTAAAAAGCAACTTAAGAGGAAGAACTCACTGCTGGTGCAGATCTACAGTTATCTCCCTTGTTAGTGACAGCTAAAATGATGTAATATACAGATGTGGATAGGCCGCGTCCCCGCACATTGCTGGACTTTGATACAGCTGAGCCTTTCATTAAACAGTCTTCTTCTGTGCTCAGCAATTGCTGTAACATTAAGGGGACCAATATGATATATTTTGGCTCAGTCAGTATTTTGAACTTGTACATGTAAGTTAGTAATACACCAGCATTTTTTGCAAAAAAAGCATCTGTACCACACAAATAAGGAAAATTTGCATCATAATAAATACTATTGGGAAAATTCCTAGCATAAAATCTTCAAATTGAGAATGATGGGTCTATTTAATTGCACGGAACTTAATTGTAAAAATTAATTGTAAAAACTCATCAAAATATTATTTTACATGCGTTTTTGTGGCAATGTTAGGTGTCAGTGCTCATTTTATTATTCCACTTGCAAATACAGAAGTGTCTATTATGAGTGCTTTAAAAATAGGGAAATACATGGCTGTTCATATACACCTGGGAGTAAAATTATGTTACAGACTACTTGCCCGTAATGACTACCTGCTGACAAAACTAGTTCGTTCATACTTTGATGACGCCCAAAGATAGAAAATTTCACATTTACCAATACCAAGACACGATCTTTTTTTGAAAATAAATTGCAACATTAACTTTGTTTGATATGTTTAGGGAAAAATTAAAGTTTCAGAAAAAATATACCCATAATGTCCACAAACACATATCAAATCACAGGGCTTGTTTTGAGTCATTTTTGTGTCATCCTTCGGTCTTGAATTTTTCAAAAGTGAGAAAAAGAGTACATTGTGAAAGTTTCAGTTGCAACTTTCTTTAAATTGTGAAAATTTGAGTCACGAAATTCTGAAATGCCATTCCCTAAGAAGGAAAAATAGCCCCGAGTCATGGCTCCTTTCTGACAGACTATTATTTCAAAAAAGGCCCTGACAGATAAAACAAAGCAAAATATTAATCACAAATTCGAGCTGGAGACTGGAATGTTACCCCCCTGACACTGGATAATGATTTATATTTGTTGGCACCTATATAAAAAAATACTTGTTCATGGACACATAGATTTGTGGATTCCTGATTTTGTAATAACAGGAATTAGCCCCGGGTCATTTTGTTATGTGTTTGAGTTTATTTCGTGGATTAGTAAACCCACCAAATGAACATTAATTAATTTCCAACAAATAATAATGAATTTAGAGTTTTTTTCAACATTTTTTAGTTAAGTGTTTGAAAAGCTTTATTGTATTTATTTTTTAATTTTGATACACAATTGTTCATTTAGAACAATAATTTTAAATCTTTTTTAGAGAGGTGTATTCCTTAGTTTAATTACGATAAAAACATAAATTGCTCAATACAGGTGAAAACCAATAACTTAACCTCGCCGGGACCGACGACAAAAGTTCGACCCATCTGGAATTCGATAGAACTGATTTCAAATAGATGTATGTTTACTAACATAACTTTGCAATAATTGGTTGAATTAGTAAGAACAGACAATATATACTTCATATTTTTAAGTCATCATTATTTTTAAATAGTTATATATACAATCAAAAAATTATCATATGTAAGGAATAACGCTAAGAATCAAAAAAATCATAAGCATTTTATAAACATCACCGAAAAATTAAACAGCATGATATGTATTAATTCATTTTTTTTATTTTTAAGAATGACACGATGTAAAGATACAAAATAATTTATGCCTTCAAGATGACATAGAACATGTTGTGATGCAGCCGTTCCAGCCATTATATATGATCAAAGAAAAACGAAAGATTGTACACAAAATGTCATATTTTACTCAAATCAATTTAACATTGATTGGATGACATGTTTGAAATTATAACATGCTTATAATCAAGTAACAGCTTTGTGCGACTCATGTCGCTTTAAAGCAAAACGAACAAAAGAACGTGTGAAAATTGTGACCAGGACTGCAGAAACAGCTTGAGCCATCCGATAATTCGACTCTGCAAATTCGAGTCATCAGGCAGAAATGTATATGAATATATAGCAATACAAACGTGCTTTGATGCAAAGCGACTTTGAGCCATCGGGTTTCGATTGTATATTACAATTTTAAGAAAATTGCCATTCTGCTAATCTGTGAACAAGTCCAAATACACCAATAGGTATCAATACATTTGTTAGTGTATTTTTGTATTGTTTTCATTCCTTCTTTATTTAAATGAATTTAGCTTCCATTATTTAATAAGAATAAGTTTTTTACTTTGAATACCCATTTACAGTAATTTATAAATATATTGAGATTTCATATCTTTGAGAAAAGGAATATCACGAGAGCAATTACATTTTAGCACTGTAATTTCCATCATCCATTGCTAACATAACTATCGCTTAACAATTATTGTGAATTTGCATGTATATGTACGTCATTGTCTCATTAACCAAATTTTAATCATATTGTTTGTATACCATATTACTTCTTATAGTAGTGCCCTACAGTAGCCTGTGCAGTCCTCACAGGCTAACATGAGACAACACTTTCCATCAATACTTGATTTTTGTTTCGAAGAAAGTCCCTTTAAAAAAAAAAATCATCACAATTAGAAATATCCTCTGTGTGTGCAATACACAGGCTAATGTGTGGATGACACTTTGAATGCATTAAGCACTCGTTTCCCAGAACGAGGCTCATCTTGTTAAACTCTGTGACAGACTGTGGAATTGCTGTGAGCCTCATTTTGAGAAAACAGTAATTTATTATTTATATTGCTTCAAGTGTCTTACCAGATGAGCCCAAACAGCCACACAGGCTACTCCGCTAGACAGAATTTCGTTTACAAGAGACTTCCTATATCCGAAAAATTCCATAAATGCATGGATGACAATTAATGAAACTGCATACTGTTCTTTTCCACCTCATGTTTTTTGCATTCTAAATAAACAGGAAATACACATGCATACATTTTCCTTGCCAAGTTATGGGTCTGTTCAACGGACCCACACCCAAAGCGTTTATTTAAAAAAAAAATATCCTCAGGATAGTTATATCTCAATCATATAGATAAGATCTAAACAAGAGATGTGTTTGTCAGAAACACAATGCCCCCTATTGCGCCGCTTTAAAATTAAAATACTAAATAGAGAATATTATGTTAGTTTTGGATAAAGATCAAGTTTATCATGCGAGGCTTAGAACCGATGTAGCGCGATGCTTGCTGGGCGCTAACATGGTTTGTGCCGAGCATGATAAACTTGATCTTTATCCGAAACTCACATAATATTCTATTTATCCTATTATTTTGTGGTCGTTTATCGTTCAAAAAGAGTAAAACTACTTTAAAATTAAAAGAAACAGCGCTGATTTTCCAAGTTGGCTCTGAAATGTTTGTTTACTTCAACGTCATCATTTGCTATGACGTCACATTGAAACATTTAGTGTTCTTAAGAAAGAGATTGGAAAACCATGGTCTAAAAATAGCGATAGTATAAAGCTCATGTTTATACGATCGTTGTTATACTATCGATTTTCATCTGGTAATAGGATAAAATGCAATCCCCAGCCATGGAAAGGCCGCTTCCCCCGACATCACTGGATTGTAATACGGCCAGCCTGTCACCAGACAGTTGTCTTCTTTGCTGAGCAGTAGCTGTAACGTTGAGCGAACCAATTTGGAACATGAAAACTGCACAGGCTAATCTGGGACAACACTTTAAACACATGCATTAAGTCCTGTTTTCCCATGCAACCTTACATTGTTGCCATTGCATGCATGAAAACTAACTCTAACGCTTTTATTACACTGTTCTGGGAATGAGGCCGGGGTCCTTCTTATTGAGAACAAATGCATTCCATGGAATCATTATTATAAGCTTTATTAAATATCTCACAACTTTATAAAAACTCAATGCCTTATGAGGATGACAGAAATTCTCAGAGTGTTGTGTAACTGAGGTTCCTGTATGATAAGTTGGAAAGCATCGAGCTGAAGAAGAGTTTGAGTTATTGATCCTCAAGTAAAACAAGTCCTGCTGTAAACATGATATACACAATAAAAGACGCCATTTTATGTTTTGTTAAATCATATCATTCTTGTCAATTTCATCTTTAACATTCTTAATACACAGGCTACACTGTAAACCATTATTATTTGAGGGACATTATTTATGTTGATTTTAAGGGTTCACTGATCCACAAATTTATCACACACAGAAAAGTAACTGACACAAATTCATCATTTATGTTTCTGCACTGAGAAATCCACAAAGTTAACTTATATGTCCGTAAAAGTCTTTTTGACCACGAAATTTCGGATGAATATATTATATGAGTTTACACTATACAAACAAGTAAAGAGGATATTTTATCTTAAGTAAATTCATACTTTTCTTTCCCACCTCATCTTTTTTGCAGTCTGAATACATAGGGAATACATAAGCAGGTCTTTTTCTGGCGTATTTATGGGTATCTGAAACGGACCCATACGCAAAGCGTTTTTCTTTCTTTAACAAGGGCTGTTTGTAAAACATGCATGCCCCAAATATGGGCTGTCAGTTGTAGTGGCAGCCATGGTGTTAATACGTTTTTTGTCACTGTGACCTTGACCTTTGACCTAGTGACCTGAAAATCAATAGGGGTTATCTGCCAGTCATGATCAATGTACCTATGAAGTTTCATGATCCTAGCCATAAGCTTTCCTGAGTTATCATCAGGAAACCATTTTACTATTTCGGGTCACTGTGACCTTGACCTTTGACCTAGTGACCTGAAAATCAATAGGGGTCATCTGCCAGTCATGATCAATGTACCTATCAAGTTTCATGATCCTAGGCATAAGCGTTCTTGAGTTATCATCCGGAAACCATTTTACTATTTCGGGTCACCGTGACCTTGACCTTTGACCTAGTGACCTGAAAATCAATAGGGGTCATCTGCTAGTCATGATCAATCTACCTATGAAGTTTCATGATCCTAGGCATAAGGGTTCTTGAATTATCATCCGGAAACCATTTTACCCTTTCGGGTCACCGTGACCTTTGACCTAGTGACCTGAAAATCTATAGGGGTCATCTGCTAGTCATGATCAATCTACCTATGAAGTTTCATGATCCTAGGCATAAGCGTTCTTGAATTATTATCTGGAAACCATTTTACTATTTTGGGTCACAGTGACCTTGACCTTTGACCTAGTGACCTCAAAATCAATAGGGGTCATCTGTGAATCATGATCAATGTACCTATGAAGTTTCATGATCCTAGGCCTAAGCGTTCTTGAGTTATCGTCTGACAACCACCTGGTGGACGGACCAACCGACCGACATGAGCAAAGCAATATACCCCCTCTTCTTCGAAGGGGGGCATAACTATTTAACAACATAAATTGTTTGTTGTAATTCACTGTTTATCACCAGTTAAACAAATGATGTCCGAACAGCAGGTGACATTTATTTAACGTTATAAAATTCTGGCCTCCTTGACCGCTGTGCTCCATGCTACCACAGCTCCAAGGCCCTTTTCCATCATAATCTGTGTCAGTTTTACTGTAGGATTCTTCTTTATTAACTTATTTGTCGGACGAAAATCCAATCTTGAACAAAGCCATTCTTTAAATTACATTCTCTCGTCTGCTATGCCAAAATGTTTACATTGACGATACCGATTTTCGATAGAAGTCGTAAAAACATGATGTAAAGTTCTACGACACTGCAGAAAATCATTAACTCTTTCAATGCTGGAACCGAATTTTGAAGGTCTTTGCAAACAGTTTGGATCCAGATGAGACGCCACAAAACGTGGCGTCTCATCTGGATCCAAACTGTTTGCTATTCTGATAGTATTCTTTGAAAAAAATTGAAGAAAATGCTAATTTTAGAAATTCAGCACACAACATTTTAGCAGACTACATATTTCCCAGCATGCAAAAGGTTAATATTCATGACAACTTTACCAATGGAAACAAGCTATTTCTGTGGGAAGCTCTCCTTCGCGTCTAAAAATAGCGATGAATCATGTGACTGCTCCGCGTTTATTTATATATGCTAGTTTTGTTCTGATGTAAATAATGGATACAATAGTTATTTTACACATTAAGAGAAAAAGGTTTTCGGTTAGTTATAGTTATATGAATCAGTATAGATTTTGTATGTACGACCAGTCGGACAAGCTAGCCCACAGTTTTACTAGCCCGACCACCGATCTTACTAGACAATTTCTGTCGGACATGCCTTAGTGTCGAACCCTGTAAAGTTTCATGATCCTAGGCCTAATTATTCTTGAGATAACATCAGGAAACCATTTTACTGTTTCAAGTCACTGTGACCTTGACCTTTGACCTAGTGACCTGAAGATTTAAAGGAGTCATCTGCCAGTCATGATCAATGTACCTATGAAGTTTCATAATCTTATGCGTAAGCATGCTTGAGTGATCATCCGGAAATCATTTGACTATTTCGAGTCACTGTGACCTTGACCTTTGACCTAGTGACCTGAAAATCTATAGGGGTCATCTGCCAGTCATGATCAATATACCTATGAAGTTTCATGATCCTAGGCCTAATTATTCTTAAGTTAACATCAGGAAACAATTTTACTGTTTTCGAGTCACTGTGACCTTGACCTTTCACCTAGTGACCTGAAAATTTAAAGGAGTCATCTGCCAGTCATGATCAATGTAGCTATGAAGTTTCATAATCTTATGCGTAAGCATGCTTGAGTGATCATACGGAAACCATTTTACTATTTCGAGTCACTGTGACCTTGACCTTTGACCTAGTGACCTGAAAATCAATAGGTGTCATCTGCCAGTCATGATCATTGTTCCTATGAAGTTTCATGATCTTAGGCGTAAGCATTCTTGAGTTATCATCCGGAAATCATTTTACCATTTTGAGTCACTGTGACCTTGACCTTTGACCTAGTGACCTGAAAATCAATAGGGGGTCATCTGCCAGTCATGATCAATATACCTATGAAGTTTCATGATCCTAGACCTTACCGTTCTTTAGTTATCATCAGGACACTATCTGGTAGACGGACAGAAGGACCGACAGACTGACAGGCCGACATGTGCAAAACAATATACCCCCTCTTCTTCAAAAGGGGGGCATAATAAGTGCCTTATGATTAATATGTCTCAATTATATTTAAATAAGATCTAAAAAAAAGTATATTACTAGCATAATATGATTTTATTCTTTTAATTTTAAGTATTAGAAATAGTTATATTAAATTAGTTTTTCTGAAATCAATGGACTTTTCGCACGAAAAAATAAAAATCCCAAAATTGCATTTTTTCCCAAATTGGCCATGAAAAGGCCTGATAATTAAAACGTCTTTGTTACCTTCTGTGTATTCAGGTCATCCTTGTCCACCACATCCTCAGCATCCTTGTCCTGACTCGGCAGCGACTGTAGCAGCAAAATAGCTTGATGTTTTTCTTGTATGTATATTTAGGACTCACACAAATTTATATAAATGTAATGAAAATCAATAACAGATGTTCAACAGCATAAAATATGGCAAATTAGTAAATCTCACATCAAGTGTTACCTTTCTGTAAACATTGCGTACAATATCAATATATACTCCTTCAAAGATTACTTAAACAATTTCATATTTTATAAAAAAAAGTATTCATCCATGTACATTTCTTACATGGCATCACAGTGTTTATAGAAATGAAAATCTAAAAATAGCCTAGTTGCTATGTACATGTGCATCTATGTACAAATATTAAATTTTGAGTTGAAATGCTGTGTTTTTTTTCATGCGAAGTTTACAAGAATTAAATTTTAAGACCATAATTACACAAATGTTATGACAACAATAACATAATATGCATTAGATCTAATGTTCCAACAAAAACCCTCACATTGTATAAGCAGATAATAACTATGTTTGTATGCTAAACAACACATTGTAATTAAAATACTAATCACTAATTACAACAACTAATACATACATGTACACACTATTCCACTCTGAACACCAGGATGTTGTCGTCCTGGTACTGTCCCACAATGATGGAGGATGTAGTGCTGCTGTAGCAGACTGACTCTGGCCACCTCACTCCATCCCTCTCCTGAGTAGCCAGCGTAGTCAGCTTACTCTCCCCCTCCCAACCCACCTGTAGTACAGTGGGGGGCCAGTATTCACAGACCAGCACCTGGCCTGCAGGGGTCACATGTAGACAACGTGGCCACTCTAGTGCTGGGTCTGTGTATGAAGCCAGGAGTGTGCCATCCCTGGCCAGGGTGAGAAGCTTGTTCTGGTCAGGGCTGGTGATGTACAGCCTGTCTCCTGTGGGACTCACAGCACACTTGTATACTGCAAAACAGAGTAACATCAAGATATTGAATTACTGTCAATGTTAAATAATCTTATTAAACATACTGCAGTGATATTGTATTACGCATATGTTGCTATAAAGAGGCCTTTACACATCTAAAATATATGCATACATTTCAATGATTTAATAGTTAAGTGTGACAATAAACTTCAGTAGCAGAGCTATTGTGTTTACGTTTGACAAGTTTAAATGCGACTGGTGAGTAAGATATGAATTAGAGCAAAATTACACAGATGGAAAGAATTACACATACTGAAACAATTGCACACTTCAATCAACAGGTAAACATATTGTACATGTACAATCATTAAACAACCACAAAATTAAGACAGGTCAGAAAGTGTCTCTTTCCCATGAACTCAGTTTCTATTTATAGACATGCCATGTAGTGACAGTCAAAATACTTCATTACTCATGTTACTATAATTTATATGATTAAAAAAAAAAGATAAAGGCCTTATGGGTCAATATTTGTTGATTGAAAAAAATAAATCCCAATTCGGTTCATTAAGTTGATAAAATTTGTCATTGTATGGATTTAAAATAACACAATTTGACTAGACTCCTTTTCCCACAATGGCAAATCCCTGTACATAATAGGAATGTTATCAGGATGGATTCACCATGATTCTTACATGTGTAATCACCTGATCTATCTTGGTAGAGTCTGCAGAGCTGTTTGCCACTCAATGTGTACTTGTACAGGGCAGTACGGGAGCAGATATATAGGTCATCCTGATGGTGGGCGATACCTCTACATGTATGTTGTAACTGAAACTTCCTGCCAGGATCAAGCTTTCCCTGGTTGACAGTGATAAACTGGACCTCATGTATCTTGCTAGTATTCACAGCCACTGCAACCTCACTGGGTGTGATCAAACAAATGTCAACTGGCCTAGCATTAACATCCCAGTGACTCACCACCTGGTACTGCTGGTTCAGCAGCTTGATATTGTTATTGTTCCGGTCTACAATCAGTACCTGCCCATCGGGAAGAACACATATGCCTCTCATAATACATACATCTTTATCACTTGGTATTCTCACATTGTGCTTAGTAATACTCTGGACAATTAACGCCTTGCCTGACTTTCCTAGCAGAGTCAGTGCCTGTTGTATTATATGCTTACATTTTATGCTGGCTATAAGGCAGAGCTGCTTATGATCTCCAATTTTCTGAACAATTTCATGCAAATGTGACAAGTCATTGTGAAGACTGGTGCATTTATGCATAGAACTTGTAACTGACCCTTTAATGCTTATAACTTCATCTCTCATCTCGTTAAGTTCCTTCGCAGTAATATTATCAAATTCATTCACGATAGAGAGAACACTCCTACACATCTCTTCTTTTAAATATTGCTCATTTCCGCCCGATGTTCCCACAGAATTATTATCACATTCATCTATAAAAGTATTTAAATTGCCACACATTTGCTCTATCATAACTTCGCTATGTTCATTGTATGTTCTCTGCAATGACTGAATGCTGGCCTCCTGACTGATCTGCAGGGTTTTAATTTCCCCCAGGACAGTTTCCAGCTCCACTGACAGCCCCTCTAGGCCTGAGGGCTGCGTGTTGGTCAGCTCCGAAATCTGGGTCACTTTACTGCACTGGCTGAAATAAACAATTAATACATGTACATACCAAGGAATAGTCAGTGATATTATGAAATGCTTCAAACAAGTATAAAGTGTCAAATAAAAACATACATGGACAATAAATTAACGCTTCTTGGGCTTAATATGGGGTATATAGATTTGCACTTTTCCATCCATCTGCGCGACTTTTCTGTTGTATATAACTCCACATGTATTCCTGCAACTTAACAAGTACAGTAACCAGGCATGTGAGCTAATGCGCACTTCTATATGTTGTTTCTGTTGATTTCATCATAATTGTAGTAATGTCTCCTATTTATACAAAAATGACATTTTAACATATGTGCAGTGTAAAATAAACAGTATTGCTTGCTACAAGAGGACTATCACTTTACATAAATATTTATCATTGTGTAATTTTACCCACATGCATAGTTTGATATGTCTTTTTCAACATACCCAGAGTTATGGCCCTGTTTAGCAAAGAAATCACATTTAAAATTGTGTTGTGAGTAACTCAAAGAGTACAGCTGATAGAGGGATGAACTATTCTAAAAGTATAACCCACCATGTAAAATTAGGCACCTTGATATTTTTTTTAAGTTTTTTTTTTACATAAGAAGAGTTATGTGACAATCCCTTTAACCAAACGATAATATTTTTTTCAATTGTGAGAAGCGTTACTCAAATAAAGGGATACTTCTACAGTAACATAGTAATTGTCAGGTTAATGTGTGCAACTCCGTAGGTTTGTTCATAATTTAAAGACATTTGTGCAGTTGTGGGACAAATTGGATTGTAGAGGTATCCATGTACTAAGAATACATTTCTAGTAGTTTATATTGTTTTCAGTTTTAGTATCATTGTACACCTTGACCACACTATCCATAATAACACATGCAAGAAAAGATCATTAATGCTCTTCCATCCCACAAAAAACAAGCATGACGTATATTTAATGTCTATTCCCAAACTCAGTATGTACAGTCTAGCCTGTGATGAGCGACTTATGACATGCAACCTGGTCTACTATCTCCCAATATTTGTTGTTATTTAACCTCTTGTGATTATTTTGCTTTTGTTGTTGTCATGTGATCTATTTGTGGAAAAGTAAAGACGCCATTGTTAAATGTTTGAATGGTCTAGTTAGCATGTGCAACTCCATATGTTTGTTCAAAATGTTCCTAATTATTCTTGAGTTATCATCAGGAAACCATTTTACTGTTTCGAGTCACTGTGACCTTGACCTTTGACCTAGTTACCTGAAAATCAATAGGGGTGATTTGCCAGTGATGATCAATGTACCTATGAAGTAAGCATTCTTGAGTTATCATCCGAAAACCATTTTTCTAAGTTGAGTCACCGTGACATTTTAATTGTCAGGTAAACTCGTGCAACTTCATATGTTTCTTCATAATTTTTTGACATTAATGCAGTTGTCTTAAATGGATTAAAATTCAATTATTAAATGCATTTAATAATGGCAGTACTGTAATATAACTTTTATCATAATTGAAAATCTGCTTAAAATATTGTTATTATGGTTATAACAGGAACTAAAACTGACTACTAAATCTTTATAATTTCATGTTATAATCTTCTGTTACCTTTGACCTTTTGACCAAAAAATGGATTGACCTCTTAATTTTCCTCGATGTAAACATTAAACATGTTGCCTGGCTGTAGATCAAAGCATTCCCTAGATATACACTGTAACTCCAATATAGTGCGGTCCGTTATAACGCTGTGTCCAATATAACGCGGGGGGTCCTTGGATCCCGTTTTGTCTCCAACCTTCCATACTGATTCAAATCCATGTTATGCAACTTCATGTATTTTCATAAATTCAAAGAAGCCGGCAAAATCACAGCTTGATTGCTTTATCCGTCCGTTTAACTGATTTTAATCGATTAGAGGTTAAACGACACTCGACAGCTAATTGGTGTCCGTTGTGTAATGTTAATTAAGGTGTTAAAACTTGCGAGTCGGTGTTTATTACATGTATTCCCTATCAGAGTGGTTCGGTGCGCTAATTTCAATAAGGCAAGTGCAAGCGGAATAATTATCAAATTAAAGTTATTTAAAACGATTACCTGTTAATGTTTTGCATTTATCGTGTATTGTATTTAATTGTATAAACTATGGCTGTGTAAGTGTGTTATCGTTTATTATATGCTACACATGCTTGATAAATAAAAATATCTTTGTGTGTGTTTAATGTTTCAGTACGTATACGAAAAATAAATTTAAAAATCCTGACGATTTATTTACATGCTAACGCAGTGTAATACTTAACAGAGATGCACTTAAATTTTTGCCCGTTATCAGAAAGTCCACGGAAAGCACGTTTTTTACATGCTGCGTATGACGCAATAAAACATATCTTTGTACATGTATCGTATTGCATTCAATCTAAATTTAAATTCGCTCGTCCAATGAAAGCTGTGTCCCATAATGCACTGTACTAATTTTTCTGAAAAATGGCTTAGGCATATGAATTTGTTTACGAAGTTCGTAAACATATTTCTTGTCATAAATGTTAAACATTATTTTTTGGTAAGTGATGTAATTATATTGGATTATCGGATAAATGTGCACATTAGAAAAGCCATGGTTCAAACAGAAATCTCAAACCTAAATTCAAGCACTTTTCAAGGCCAAATTTTCATTTTCAAGGCCGAGAACCGTTCATTAGTTTCCTTAAAAAAAATCATTTTCAAGCAAGTTTAACACAGTAAACATCATTTATTTGCTCAAACAAATTAAACTTATTCCACAATAACTCATACATGTTATTTCTAGTTATTGCATACATGTTTTCCATCCTTAACTCAATAATCTCACATACAGTTTGTCAACCAGTTCCGGATTATCAGCAGTTCCGATTATCAGCAGTTCCGATTAATTTGTATTTAATTTTCCATAATGCCCCAATAAAAACAAAATGATAAGTGTCTAAGGTATACATTAGGTAAAGGAATAAATTAACAAAGTTTTAGCAAGAAATCTTTTGTAAATAGCTTACAGGGTGGAAAAATGCAGCAAAAAGTTAACCGGAACTGATTGAATGAGTTATGTTTTGAAATGTGCATATGGATATAGAAGGCTTTATTATTTTCAAATAAACTTTTTGCTGATTGAAAACAAATGCTATGACAATGTTTTTAAATTCTAATTCTGTAAGTTGAATGATTTTTAAAAGTTTTCCAAAGGGTGATCTTTAATTGGCTTTTTTTGACAAAAAAACTGCATATGCCGTCTGGCTTAACCTGTTATCATACAAAATAAATATTACCCTTTATTTTTACATCTTCTCACATTGACACTAAATCCCGAAAGAAATTAGTGTGGTCAAAAGAATAAACGTTTTTGCCGGATGATTCTAAACTGGTTGAATGACTGTATGTATTTACTTTTTAAAGTTATTACAAGCAAACACATTGCTTCTCAATGTCATGTTTTCTTTGTGGGTTTCCTCTTTCTCGTGGCTTTTCAAAGCGCTTTCCCCCATCGCCCGACACCAATGGTCTTCATACAGACCCGACAATGTGCTTTTCGAATGTCCTTTGTTTTCTGTACCCAGTAATATTCAGTTAACCACCCTGGTTTGAAATGACACTTCCCCATCGCTGCGTTTTCACTCGCGAAAATTGATCACAGTGGAAAACCTCTGACGTAGTACACATAATCTGTGACGTGTACACATAACGTTTCGTACTCAATAGTGTACGAAGCTTATATTTCGTACTCAACTTTTTGCGCCAAGGAATTTATGATCAATTTTCGTAATATTTCCCTAAAGAACGATTTAAGTTTATAATGAAAGCGATGATAAAAGTAATTTTGAGAAGAAATAAACATTTTCAAGGCTTTTTTACATGAAATAAGCACTTTTCAAGCACTTTTTCAAGGCCAACCTTTGTTCAAGGGCTTTTCAAGCCTATGACTCGTTTTCAAGCACTTTTCAAGCCCTGTGCGAACCCTGAAAGCGGTATGTATACTGTTATCGTTCGATTCGGTTTACCGTAAAACGTTCCGTATAAGGCGCATTTGTGTATAACGCGCATGTACTTTTTGAAGCCAAAAAAATCGGGAACAAAAGTTTTTGAACCAAAATAAAAATTGGGGGGGAGAAAAAATCCGTACCGTAGGCTAACTGAAAATTGTTTTATTTACATTGCCGATCTCACGTGTTCTTGCATTGTTTCAATTATTAACAAGGGCTGTTTGTAAAACATGCATGCCCCCCATATGGGCTGTCCGTTGTACTGGCAGCCATTGTGTGAATATGACTTTTGTCACTGTGACCTTGACCTTTGACCCTGTGACCTGAAAATCAATAGGGGTCATCTGCAAGTCACGATCAATGTACCTATGAAGTGTCATGATCCTAGGCAAAAGCGTTCTTGAGTTATCATCTGAAAATCATTTTACTATTTCGGGTCACCGTGACCTTGTCCTTTGACCCTGTGACCTCAAAATCAATAGGGGTCATCTGCGAGTCATGATCAATCTACCTATGAAGTTTCATGATCCTAGGCATATGCGTTCTTGAGTTATCATCCGAAAATCATTTTACTATTTTGGGTCACCGTGACCTTGACCTTTGACCTAGTGACCTAAAAATCAATAGGGGTCATCTGCAAGTCATGATCAATCTACCTATAAAGTTTCATGATCCTAGGCATATGCGTTCTTGAATTATCATCCCAAAATCATTTTACTATTTCGGGTCACCGTGACCTTGACCTTTAACCTAGTGACCTCAAAATCAATAGGGGTCATCTGCGAGTCATGATCAATCTACCCATGAAGTTTCATGATCCTAGGCGTATGCGTTCTTGAGTTATCATCCGGAAACCATTTTACTATTTCGGGTGCCCGTGACCTTGACCTTTGACCTAGTGACCTCAAAATCTATAGGGGTCATCTGCAAGTCATGATCAATGTACCTATGAAGTTTCATGATCCTAGGCCCAAGCGTTCTTGAGTTATCGTCTGACAACCACCTGGTGGACGGACGGACCGAATGACCGACCTACCGACCGACCGACATGAGCAAAGCAATAAACCCCCCCTTTTTCGAAGGGGGGCATAATAACATAATGAACAAATATAAGCACGCATTTTCGAATGAAAATAGTGAGTGATTTTTTGCCTGATATGTATCCATAAACCGAAGAATAAGTAATCGGTTTCAAAATGATTCCCAGTTTAATTTGTCTGAAATCGACCAATTTTCACAGCTGGAAAGAGACGTTACATAGCCCAGCTCATATCTGCCCAGTATCAAAATGAAATACCACTAGCATATCTGGGCATTTTTCATTCCAAGAATACTTAGAGCATGTATTTGGTACTGGGCATCATGGCTTGGGAATATTTATTGGTAGATTCCTCAAGAAACGCTCCACAGCAAGAAGGAATAAGGTTTATCAAAGTTGTCTCCCCTAGATAACAAAACTCTTCATTTTTGAGTAGATTAACAGTTGTGTGGAAAAAGTCTATCATAGGGAGAAGTTGTATTTATTTAATATCTACATCTATTATTTTATTTGTGAGCAATTATTTAACTGTTTGTTTTGTAATAATGAAAACAACATGTTTTTTTTTTGGGGGGGGGGGGGTAATATTTGTTCATACCTGGAAAAACATAATTTGTGTTGGCAACAAAAAATGACTTATAGCTGTAATGATATTTTGATCCTGGTTTTCTTACGTTAAGTATTTTAACTTACTCAAAAGTGACAAACTGAAAATCGATAACATATTATCTTTGTGTAACAAGTTTCTTTAAGGGCATTCTAACATTTATATGTGCTTTTTATAAGTGTTTTTTTTCTCAAAAACAAATTATACATGCAATAATAAGGGAAAAGAAGTGATGGCCTAATAGTCATATCTTTAACCATTGAACACCTAAATAAAAATGTATCAATAAAAAAACTGCAAAAAAAGAGAAATATTTATTAAATGAAACATTGACATCAAGGTTAAAAACTACGTGTGCAACTCTTATCTTCACCGCCTAGTCTACTTACCTTCTAAACGTCAAACATAAAAATGAAGAGGCAAAAACAATTCAGAAAATATTATAAATTGCTATTGTTTTTTTATCAATATATGTATCAAATAACGTCAACCATTATCTGCTAAAAATATGAATCCATCATCATTACACTGGTCAGAAACCTTAGGCTATTGATTAAAATTTGCACAATTTTCATATCAATTTCAAATTAATACAGTAAAATTTAGAATACTTCCAGCATCCAACGGTGACATTAATTAATTAAACTATATAGCCAATGTTGTTTTTTTCATTTTTATTGACAGTCGTAATAAAACCGACAGGACTGTTCTTTAATAGAAATAATGTTCTACTGAAAATAAATGGTGATTAAATCTGTATAAAAGCCTAGATTTAATTAATAAGAACCACGTCCATGAATATAGTAATTGAAAATTTAATAATGTTTCTCTGAGCGCAGTAAAGTACCAGCCGGGTTGTAGAGAAAATTTTAATGAACGCTTAGAAATAGACGTCGCCACGATTAAATGGGACTTATACTCGCAATCAAACAATTGTCTGTTTGGAATTTTTGTAACAATAAAATGTCTACAGTAATTTAAAACGGACTGGTAATGGACTTGATTTGTTAAGGAGGATGAAATAAATAATGGTGCCAGGACTTTAAAGCAAAATATAGTAATTTGATATGCGGCTTTTGGCACATATTGTATCTTTAGACATTAATAATAATTTTGCCAGAACAACTCTTGACATATGAGTCCGGTCATGCAAAAAAAGGTCTTATTCCATGACAGGGCCAGCGGCCCTGTCTGCTTTACTCACATAAGGTTTCAGGGTCTTGTTTGTGGAAAGGGTTATACTGACCAGACTGTGTGGATGTGAAGGCTGGTCGGGAACTACCCTAGCCCCACATGGCATAAGACCCATTTTCGCATGAACAGGTCACATTTTACATCATATAACCCTTTATTACTTAGATACGTATTTTTAGGCATTTGTAGTCCCTCAGAAAGTTAAATTTTAAACCAATATTCCCATGCAGTAAAAGGAAAAAAAAACTAAGTCCGTAAAAGCGGATTCTTCTACTTGTGTTCTGAGTTATAAGGATTTCTTCAAAAAAAACAACCAGTTCAATTGTGGACTAATATCATCCCAAACCTTAAGACCACCTTATACCAGTTCTCAAAATTGGGACCAGTAATTTAAACTTCAGTATGTGTCACTCAACTGCAGATATGTCAAGGTCACTTTATATGGGACCATGGCAGTAAACTTCATTTGTGGACCAGTTGACACGAATTGAAACATTAGTCCAGTCAGATTTCAAACTTGAGACCCTATGAAAACACATTCTGAAGATACAAACCATTTCTAGTTGGAATAACTAGTGATAAAAGCAAACTTTGGCATCAATTCAGAACAAAGTGCAGCATTCAAACTTACGACCAATATTGGACATCATAGGCCCGTAACCTATGTTTTTGAATTCACCAGTTGACTAAAGACCATGCTGGGACAAATATTTAGGACTTAAAAAATCAGTTTCAATGTACAAAGACTTGCAGTCTGTCTATTCCAACTTCAGCCCTCATTTGAGATTGCATTTAACTTTAACCCTTTGCATGCTGGGAAATTTGTCTTCTGCTAAAATGTCGTCTGCTGAATTTCTAAAATTAGCATTTTCTTCGATTTTTTTCAAAGAATACTATCAGAATAGCAAACAGTTTGGATCCTAATGAGACGCCACGTTCTGTGGCGTCTCATCTGGATCCAAACTGTTTGCAAAGGCCTTCAAAATTCGGTTCCCGCACTGAAAGGGTTAACTGAGCCTAAAAAGTCTGTTCTGTGGCGTCTCATCTGGATCCAAACTGTTTGCAAAGGCCTTCAAAATTCGGTTCCCGCACTGAAAGGGTTAACTGAGCCTAAAAAGTCCAACTTGGGGTCAAATTGTGACTTAAAGTTCTTGCATGTGACTGGGTAATCATACTTCAAACAAGTAGAGGAATCAATATTATATATTATTCTATATCCAATAAATTCATCCAATCGGCATTCTTCATATGTACCACGTGACCGTCCAATATATTCCGGTATTCAGGATCCAAAAAGTCTGTATTTTTTCCATATTGGACAGTTGAGTACAAGTGCACAAAGCAATTGTTTTATAACCATAAAAGCCGTTACCGAGAAAAAGTATCCGAATGTACTATAATCGATTCACACAGGCGATATTTTGCTTGTATGTTCTTTTTAATACTTTCCTATTGAAAATATGAGAGGAAATAAAAAAACGAATCGAGAATGTGATATTTAATTTATTTTTATTGTTAGAAATTTTTAAAAAAATGCAAAAGCAATTGATATTGTTATTGCTAGAAATTGAAAACAAATATGCAACAGCAAAACAAAAAATCAATTTTATTAACCTCAATGACAACTTTAATCCAATGCTAGCCTAATAACAACTAAGTTACAATGATATGCATTTCCATTTTCCATTTTCTGTTCTTCCATCCATTTATCGAAATGTATTTTAAACCACAGTATTTGTTGATAGCGTTTGTACACATGCTCACCATTCTGACCCCAAAGGCCAAAACACAATTTACGAATTCGTAATCCTGTCGGAGCGAGTTGTTTTATTCCTATCAAAGTTAACAATTATGCATGACAAACACACAATCCGAAATACGTTTTGCCTTTTGGATTCGTTCAATGCTATCAAAATGGTATAATTTGCTACTAGATTTATTAAACACTACCACCTCCATATTGTTGTCCCTAAAATGCAGAGTCTTGCTTTTACTAGTATGTTTTGTCAGAGAAATGACGTCACACGAGATACGTCATAAAGTGCGTAATCAATGAATGAAAATAAAAATACGGAAAGCTGGTTTGGTAATGAGGATATAGAATAAAAAGTTTATTAGACGTTTAAACTGTACAATACGTGATATATTTGGACTCGCACACAGTTTGAAGTCATATTGGACTCGCCTTACGGCTCGTCCGATATGACTTCAAACTGTGTGCTCGTCCAAATATATCTCCGTATTGTACAGTGAAACGTCTAATAACCTATAATTATAAATCTTTAATATACTGGCCCTGCTCTGTGAAAATGGGCTTTAATGCATGTGCATAAAGTGCCATCCAAGATTAGCCTGTGGTACATTTCATTTGAAGAAAGTCTCTTCCTGGCAAAAATCAAGTTTATAAGGCGGAATTGTCTTCCCTGATTAGCCAGCCTGTGCGGACTGCTCAACTAAACTCCTATTTTGATGGTTTAGTATATTATACTATTATACACTATTTAAAGCATTTTGTACTATTACACTTATCATATTTAAATAGACCAGTTCATATTTTCACATTTTCCCACTGCTACTCAATATTAGTTTTGTAACAATTCCCTCTTTCTAAACATTACTTTTCCATATCGTGGCAAACAAAACAGACAAACATTTACGACTTAATGGGTGTTGCAAAAATGTTATCTGAAAACTAGAAAACTATCCAAGTTTACTGTATCATGAGAAATAATTTGCTGTAATGTGTTTTTTCCCTGTTTTTTGTTCATTTTCTGTAAACTTTCAAGACACTGGTCAATAATTCACACAGCGCTGGCCTGAGATCCTGGGAACTTTGTCACTGGTCATTATTTGGTGGACAGAAAAATCAATGTATTAGAAATTTTATTAAAGTTCATCTTGTCTGTGCTGGTGAATTTTAATCTTAATCAACCCATCCCAGTGGCACCAGTCCGGAATTCAGCATTCGTTTGCAGGGGATCTTGTGAAAACAGCCGTAAATAAATTCAACTGGACAGTACAAATTATGGACACTGGTGATTTTTTTCCCTTCTCCAGACATTGAATAATGCCATATACTATAATGCACAATCTACCAAAAAACAGCAGTGTTAAGACTGCTTATATCTTAAACACAAACAAGTCACATTAAAATGGACTTTAATTTTTGTTGACCTTTAAATGATAGCCAATATCCTGGCATAAATTCTTCATTACAACAAAAACAAGAAACCGTCAGAGACGGGTGATGCTCCCAAAAGGTTTTTTTTTGTCACAATATTGCACTGTATATTCAGATAAAAGGAAACATCTTGAGGGGCATAACTTTGGACAAAATAATACGATAGATGGTTTAGCAACTTAAAAATTTCAAAGGGCCATAACTCGGTGAAAAATCATCCAACCAGAACCGGCTGATAATATGCACATGTCCTCTTCGTAGTGAAGCTTTCCATAAAGTTTCATTGAATTCCGGTTATTAGTTGCTGAGAAATAGCCCGGACAAGAATTGCACTATATGTACAGTTAATGGAAAATTTCAAAGGGCCATAACTCTGTGAAAAATCTTCCGACCAGAACCCGCTGATAATATGCACATCTCCTTTTGGAAGTGAAGCTTCCCATAAAGTTTCTTTGAATTCCAGTTATTAGTTGCTGAGAAATAGCCCGGACAAAAATTGTGCATGGACGGACAGACAGACGCACACACGCATGGACAGACGAAGCGGCAACTATATTCTCCCCCCAAAATAAATTTTGGGGGAGCATAATAAACTGAAGAGCTTTGTCACAGACGTGAGGAATACCCCCACATGCCACATTCACACAGAATATTTTGCATGTTGTCTTCACAAAAACAGCGGACACCATGCTCAATGTTT